>NC_061512.1:200112416-200258371 GCF_022539505.1 Lolium rigidum
CACAAAAGCACTCTTGACAATCCAAACAAGTCTACAAACCAAAACACTACATAAGCACACATACATAGACAATCACAAGAGATAAAATATGCATGCATGTGTGAGTTAAATTTAACAAAACACACTTATGTAGTTCTCTGGTTGTATTCTATATGCATGATGCCATGGTCAAAATTTTAGTGTTGTTTAATATAATTAAAATATTTTCTAACACTAGAAAGGTCTACAACTCTATATAAAATATAGAACTAAAATAACAGAGACTAAAAATTTAGTTTATCATACTACTGTACAGAGGAATTGATTTTTTGCAAGTAGCAAAAAGAATCGCTCAAAAATATTCTATAGAACTCATTTTATAGCCAAAATACACTAATTAAGTTTCTGCAAAAACTGTGAATGAACATAATGCAAAAGTGCAATATTATGACAGTAATGTATTCTACACATTTTTCTGAGTTCAGGGACATCTTATTTGCTAAATTTCGATAAACGAAACTTAAGTTATGATTTTTCTAAGATTGGAGTATGTCCTATTCTAATATCCGAAAATTATAACCAATATGACAAGTGGCAGATTCTGATTGGCTGATACCCCATCATCTACCAGCCTTAGGATCTAGATCTTGTGGTTCACTGGAAATAAGGAATAGATAGAAAAGAAAAAAAATGACAAAGGGACTCACGTATGGAAGCACAGGTCACTGGAACATGTAATGGTGTTCGCTGCGGTCGATGTTCCTGTACTTGTTGGCGGTGATGTAGTAGACGACGGAGCTCGGCTTGGCGAGGCGAACTTTGTGATGAAGTCGCGGATATCGAGGTGCAGAATTTTGCCGGAATTCGCTCGCCGGAGACTACACACGAAATATAGCGCCATCGCTGTGGTGTACCAAAAATTGCGAAATAAAGTTTGAGAGATGCGCCATGGAAAGATAGAAAGTTTGGAAGAAACTAGAGATCAAAAGATGGACTGTGCTCACCGAATTTGTCCCGGGAACTCGCCGGTACCGCGAACTTGCGAGCTGAAATTCGAGCAGCCTGGGGGCTCTCGTTCTGAAAGGTTTGAGGGGAAATGAAGAGGAGAGAATGGAGCTTAAGTAGGAAAAAAACCGTGCGTCAAATGGTGGCTTAAATCGCCCGCAATCAAATCGAGAAGAAACGGGAGAAACGGAAAACGTACGTGGTCTCTCCGTCTGAATATTGGAGACGATGATGACCTGGCAGCAGGGCCCACTCAGAACCACTCAGAAGAAAGAAAGAGAAAAAAAAAGAATCGCGGCGAACTGCATGCTGCGTCGCTGCTTTTCCTGGAAACGCACGCGACCATGTCTGGTTCTGGGTGGTGCCTCGCTCTCTCTCTCTCTTGTTTTTTTTTTCTTTACTTCTCTTCTGTTTTGCTTACTGAATTAAAATTTGGAAATTGTTTAGAAAACCAAAATACTTCAAACTAAGTTAGAAATTTTTTGAACAAAATATCAGTAGATTCCTTATTGAATGTATAATATTTTGGAACCACTTTTAGTTTAAAAGAAAAACATTTTTATAAATTCAAATGTGGCACATAGGTCTACATGGCCTACTTTCGGTTTAGGTTTTATTTATAAACTTGAATTTCGTTCAAATTTTTCCTAAGGAATGTAAAGATGCCATGATGCTTATGAATGCAATGCATGTTTTTGAAAGCTCCATTTTTGGGAAAAAAAAGTTTTAAGTAACACCAAAAGATTTATTTCATTGTCAAGACAACCAATTCAAGCTTAAATTTCGTCCCCGAGATTTGAAGAGGCTAGAAGGAAAATAGGTTTGGCATTTGTCGAGGTGGGCTACCACCCTTAAAAGAAACTTTTGTAGCTAGACTAGGTCTTGGGTTCATGCTGGATTCATCCTAGGCATGACTTGGCTCTGGGTCGTCTCTTGAAATATCTATGGCTTCTGATTTTTAATAAGGGTTGTTTACTTATAGTGAACAACATATCCCTTCAAGGTGACCTGACTAGGATTTTACTTATGGTTGGGTTTCTAATCCATATGGGATAGCTCTCGAACTACTTTTGACACTCAGGGTTCACTCTGGGTCGAATGGAAGACCAACGTGAGAGTACTTCATGACATTCCCCATATTTTGCTTGTTGGTGTCCTCGACAACCTTCCACTACTCTTCAACTAGTGGCGGATCTTCAAACTCACCATAGTCCTACGTTTGGCAGCACTTGCCTACTATAAGGGCATAATATTTCTCCACCCTGGTTTAGGCTTATTCGCCGACATCTCTTTTGTAGGTATGTCTCTCTAGATTCGCAAAGTCAATATTACGAAAGTGAATAATAAGAGTAGTAGGAATGTTGATCAATCCATCCTGCACCCAGATCATTACCCCGTATTTGATTTATTAAATCTCGTATTCTAACACTTGGTCAACCTCACAAGTTTGATAAAAACTTCTATGGAGAATTGAATCAATGTTTCGGTCCCCATTATTGAATTGTTTTGAAAACACTTCTATCGATCCTTAACTACGGTTTTTGTGTATCTCACATTATATCCTTCTTCACCTTGATAAGAACCATCAGGGTTGGTTTCACTACTATTGTCTTCATGGCGAGTTGTCGAGAAAATATTCTCTGGTGTGGGTATAGATGAGAATAGATAGAAAGATTCTAAGGGAGAATTCCTACCCAAACACAGCAAATCAAAGCAATTCAGCAAACAACAATCATCTAACAAGCATCAAGCAACATGGTTCAAACACAAACAAAATAGTATGGTCATACCACATTTTGGTAAGATCAATACTTTGTTACTTTATCGTTGGTTCGCTAAAAGAGAACTAATGGTGGTCTAGTCTATTTCTATATTGGATGCATCAATTTTCTATTCCACTCCTTTGGTGTATCCTCGTGTGTTGTGCAGTTTGCATTGAAGTCTTTCTTCAAGTTCTTCATTAGTCTTTCATAAAATCCTTCATGCGGAGTCGAAGAATATCACATGAAGCATCAGTCCCTCACTTCAGATACAAGGTCATCATCTCTACTTCCTTGGTGGTTTCATAAGGTAGGTCATCTATGGTAAGAGGAAAACATTTTTAAAGATGGAGGAGGTGAGAATACTAGAAGTTCACAAATCAACCATCTTTTTAATAGAAATAGGATTATATAGATTTTTCATCCTATGGCCTTCCTATTTCTAATCCAATCCTAGGGTCACGAACCTAAGGTCAACACAATGCTCTGATACCATCTGTAGTGACCTCACCCGGTAGGGTGCCGATCCCTGTGCTTTACTGTGCTAGTCCCTAGATCAATCGCTAGCACACACAGTTTAAGATGTAATACCAAGAAACAAAGGTCTTTATTACATCGTATGATCCAGAATTACATAATGACTTACAAATTGCATAGCACAAGGCTAGAGTTACATCAGAGTTTTTCAACGAACAAACATATAGCATGGAGTCCTTCATCTTCATGTGCCACAGGCGAGCATGTTGAGGATAGACTCGTAACCCTATTCGAACCTTACTCGTCGAAAATCTGCAACGGTAAAGTTACAGCCTAAAAACATTTGGTCAATACTTTGAATGTATTGGCAAGATGTCACTATTTAGTGGACACAAATGGCGCCTAATACCTACATGTATATTTGGTCTGGTGGAGTTTAGGCTCTTTGCGGAAAAGCGGGCATTTTCCTATCTTTTGTAAACATCATTTGTCTTTGAAAATATAACCCTAAAAGCATGAACCCAAGTTCTCATCACGTCGGCTCACCGGGATAGACACTAGAGTCCAGCTTAATGCTACCCAAGTTTACCCATCAAGTTTTATTATGAAATTGGGATGAGAGAGATCTTCCAACAGCTCCGGGTCCAATTGCTCAAAGTTGTCCGTAACCGGGGACACGGCTAAGTACTTAGTTTTTAACACTCGCGAGAGGTTTGTACACTTTACCCGCACGACTTAGTCAGCCCCTTTTTCACCATGATGCTCATTTTGCTCAAATGGTTGGGAGGAGACTAAGACGAGACTATTTTCGGAAGTAAGGCCCTGAGCCCTCAGGACGGACCCGTACCAACCTACACATCTACATCTCGTCGGTCACGTCGGGACAGGTCCCTACAACCTACTTAGTCAAGACAGAGCCCATATGACATGCGGCTGTACAAGAAGCTACTAAACAAAGAACTTGTCCAATCTCTTTTGTTCCTGGGCGGCGGACCCCACCAATTTTCACCGTGCAGACGCTCACTCGTACCAACCCGCCCAGGTGTTTCATTCATCAAGTTGTTTTCATTTATAACAAAAATATATTTTTCTTCATCACATCTCATCATGATATACCAACCACGTATCTGATAGCATGGCTAAGCAAAACTACCTACGATGGCAACTTAAGGGAAACTAGAGAAAATCCTAAGACTATAGGATTAGCATAGCATAGCATATACTTTGAAAACATCCTACACATGCAATATCTACTAAGTAAAAACTACATGCATAGAAAACATAGGACATGAGTGACACTTGCCTTGGTGGTGAGGAGAGGGATTGGTGCATTCGTCACAAAAGCACTCTTGACAATCCAAACAGATCTACAAACCAAAACACTACATAAGCACACATACATAGACAATCACAAGAGATAAAATATGCATGCATGTGTGAGTTAAATTTAACAAAACACACTTATGTAGTTCTCTGGTTGTATTCTATATGCATGATGCCATGGTCAAAATTTTAGTGTTGTTTAATATAATTAAAATATTAACACTAGAAAGGTCTACAACTCTATATAAAATATAGAACTAAAATAACAGAGACTAAAAATTTAGTTTATCATACTACTGTACAGAGGAGTTGATTTTTTGCAAGTAGCAAAAAGAATCGCTCAAAAATATTCTATAGAACTCATTTTATAGCCAAAATACACTAATTAAGTTTCTGCAAAAACTGTGAATGAACATAATGCAAAAGTGCAATATTATGACAGTAACGTATTCTACACATTTTTCTGAGTTCAGGGACATCTTATTTGCTAAATTTCGATAAACGAAACTTAAGTTATGATTTTTCTAAGATTGGAGTATGTCCTATTCTAATATCCGAAAATTATAACCAATATGACAAGTGGCAGATTCTGATTGGCTGATACCCCATCATCTACCAGCCTTAGGATCTAGATCTTGTGGTTCACTGGAAATAAGGAATAGATAGAAAAGAAAAAAAATGACAAAGGGGCTCACGTATGGAAGCACAGGTCACTGGAACATGTAATGGTGTTCGCTGCGGTCGATGTTCCTGTACTTGTTGGCGGTGATGTAGTAGACGACGGAGCTCGGCTTGGCGAGGCGAACTTTGTGATGAAGTCGCGGATATCGAGGTGCAGAATTTTGCCGGAATTCGCTCGCCGGAGACTACACACGAAATATAGCGCCATCGCTGTGGTGTACCAAAAATTGCGAAATAAAGTTTGAGAGATGCGCCATGGAAAGATAGAAAGTTTGGAAGAAACTAGAGATCAAAAGATGGACTGTGCTCACCGAATTTGTCCCGGGAACTCGCCGGTACCGCGAACTTGCGAGCTGAAATTCGAGCAGCCTGGGGGCTCTCGTTCTGAAAGGTTTGAGGGGAAATGAAGAGGAGAGAATGGAGCTTAAGTAGGAAAAAAACCGTGCGTCAAATGGTGGCTTAAATCGCCCGCAATCAAATCGAGAAGAAACGGGAGAAACGGAAAACGTACGTGGTCTCTCCGTCTGAATATTGGAGACGATGATGACCTGGCAGCAGGGCCCACTCAGAACCACTCAGAAGAAAGAAAGAGAAAAAAAAAGAATCGCGGCGAACTGCATGCTGCGTCGCTGCTTTTCCTGGAAACGCACGCGACCATGTCTGGTTCTGGGTGGTGCCTCGCTCTCTCTCTCTCTTGTTTTTTTTTTCTTTACTTCTCTTCTGTTTTGCTTAATGAATTAAAATTTGGAAATTGTTTAGAAAACCAAAATACTTCAAACTAAGTTAGAAATTTTTTGAACAAAATATCAGTAGATTCCTTATTGAATGTAGAATATTTTGGAACCACTTTTAGTTTAAAAGAAAAACATTTTTATAAATTCAAATGTGGCACATAGGTCTACATGGCCTACTTTCGGTTTAGGTTTTATTTATAAACTTGAATTTCGTTCAAATTTTTCCTAAGGAATGTAAAGATGCCATGATGCTTATGAATGCAATGCATGTTTTTGAAAGCTCCATTTTTGGGAAAAAAAAAGTTTTAAGTAACACCAAAAGATTTATTTCATTGTCAAGACAACCAATTCAAGCTTAAATTTTATTTTTATTTTACATTCCAAAATTTAGAAAATTTTGGGATGTGACAAACTACCACCCTTAAAAGAAATCTCGTCCCCGAGATTTGAAGAGGCTAGAAGGAAAATAGGTTTGGCATTTGTCGAGGTGGACTACCACCCTTAAAAGAAACTTTTGTAGCTAGACTAGGTCTTGGGTTCATGCTGGATTCATCCTAGGCATGACTTGGCTCTGGGTCGTCTCTTGAAATATCTATGGCTTCTGATTTTTAATAAGGGTTGTTTACTTATAGTGAACAACATATCCCTTCATGGTGACCTGACTAGGATTTTACTTATGGTTGGGTTTCTAATCCATATGGGATAGCTCTCGAACTACTTTTGACACTGAGGGTTCACTCTGGGTCGAATGGAAGACCAACGTGAGAGTACTTCATGACATTCCCCATATTTTGCTTGTTGGTGTCCTCGACAACCTTCCACTACTCTTCAACTAGTGGCGGATCTTCAAACTCACCATAGTCCTACGTTTGGCAGCACTTGCCTACTATAAGGGCATAATATTTCTCCACCCTAAGGTTTAGGCTTATTCGCCGACATCTCTTTTGTAGGTATGTCTCTCTAGATTCGCAAAGTCAATATTACGAAAGTGAATAATAAGAGTAGTAGGAATGGTGATCAATCCATCCTGCACCCAGATCATTACCCCGTATTTGATTTATTAAATCTCGTATTCTAACACTTGGTCAACCTCACAAGTTTGATAAAAACTTCTATGGAGAATTGAATCAATGTTTCGGTCCCCATTATTGAATTGTTTTGAAAACACTTCTATCGATCCTTAACTACGGTTTTTGTGTATCTCACATTATATCCTTCTTCACCTTGATAAGAACCATCAGGGTTGGTTTCACTACTATTGTCTTCATGGCGAGTTGCCGAGAAAATATTCTCTGGGTTGGGTATAGATGAGAATAGATAGAAAGATTCTAAGGGAGAATTCCTACCCAAACACAGCAAATCAAAGCAATTCAGCAAACAACAATCATCTAACAAGCATCAAGCAACATGGTTCAAACACAAACAAAATAGTATGGTCATACCACATTTTGGTAAGATCAATACTTTGTTACTTTATCGTTGGTTCGCTAAAAGAGAACTAATGGTGGTCTAGTCTATTTCTATATTGGATGCATCAATTTTCTATTCCACTCCTTTGGTGTATCCTCGTGTGTTGTGCAGTTTGCATTGAAGTCTTTCTTCAAGTTCTTCATTAGTCTTTCATAAAATCCTTCATGCGGAGTCGAAGAATATCACATGAAGCATCGGTCCCTCACTTCAGATACAAGGTCATCATCTCTACTTCCTTGGTGGTTTCATAAGGTAGGTCATCTATGGTAAGAGGAAAACATTTTTAAAGATGGAGGAGGTGAGAATACTAGAAGTTCACAAATCAACCATCTTTTTAATAGAAGTAGGATTATATAGATTTTTCATCCTATGGCCTTCCTATTTCTAATCCAATCCTAGGGTCACGAACCTAAGGTCAACACAATGCTCTGATACCATCTGTAGTGATCTCACCCGGTAGGGTGCCGATCCCTGTGCTTTACTGTGCTAGTCCCTGGATCAATCGCTAGCACACACAGTTTAAGATGTAATACCAAGAAACAAAGGTCTTTATTACATCGTATGATCCGAAATTACATAATGACTTACAAATTGCATAGCACAAGGCTAGCGTTACATCGAGTTTTTCAACGAACAAACATATAGCATGGAGTCCTTCATCTTCATGTGCCACGAAGCGAGCATGTTGAGGATAGACTCGTAACCCTATTCGAACCTTACTCGTCGAAAATGCGCAACAGGTAAAGTTACAGCCAAAAACATTTGGTCAATACTTTGAATGTATTGGCAAGATGTCACTATTTAGTGGACACAAATGGCGCCTAATACCTACATGTATATTTGGCTGGTGGAGTTTAGGCTCTTTGCAGAAAAGCGGGCATTTTCCCTATCTTTTGTAAACATCATTTGTCTTTGAAAATATAACCCTAAAAGCATGAACCCAAGTTCTCATCACGCTGGCTCACCAGGGATAGACACTAGAGTCCGACTTAATGCTACCCAAGTTTACCCATCAAGTTTTATTATGAAATTGGGATGAGAGAGATCTTCCAACGACTCCGGGTCCAATTGCTCAAAGTTGTCCGTAACCGGGGACACGGCTAAGTACTTAGTTTTTAACACTCGCGAGAGGTTTGTACACTTTACCCGCACGACTTAGTCAGCCCCTTTTTCACCATGATGCTCATTTTGCTCAAATGGTTGGGAGGATACTAAGACGAGACTATTTTCGGAAGTAAGGCCACGAGCCCTCGGGACGGACCCGTACCAACCTACACATCTACATCTGCTGGTCACGTCGGGACAGGTCCCTACAACCTACTTAGTCAAGACAGAGCCCATATGACATGCGGCTGTACAAGAAGCTACTAAACAAAGAACTTGTCCAATCTCTTTTGTTCCTGGGCGGCGGACCCCACCAATTTTCACCGTGCAGACGCTCCACTCGTACCAACCCGCCCAGGTGTTTCATTCATCAAGTTGTTTTCATTTATAACAAAAATATATTTTTCTTCATCACATCTCATCATGATATACCAACCACGTATCTGATAGCATGGCTAAGCAAAACTACCTACGATGGCAACTTAAGGGAAACTAGAGAAAATCCTAAGACTATAGGATTAGCATAGCATAGCATATACTTTGAAAACATCCTACACATGCAATATCTACTAAGTAAAAACTACATGCATAGAAAACATAGGACATGAGTGACACTTGCCTTGGTGGTGAGGAGAGGGATTGGTGCATTCGTCACAAAAGCACTCTTGACAATCCAAACAGTCTACAAACCAAAACACTACATAAGCACACATACATAGACAATCACAAGAGATAAAATATGCATGCATGTGTGAGTTAAATTTAACAAAACACACTTATGTAGTTCTCTGGTTGTATTCTATATGCATGATGCCATGGTCAAAATTTTAGTGTTGTTTAATATAATTAAAATATTTTCTAACACTAGAAAGGTCTACAACTCTATATAAAATATAGAACTAAAATAACAGAGACTAAAAATTTAGTTTATCATACTACTGTACAGAGGAGTTGATTTTTTGCAAGTAGCAAAAAGAATCGCTCAAAAATATTCTATAGAACTCATTTTATAGCCAAAATACACTAATTAAGTTTCTGCAAAAACTGTGAATGAACATAATGCAAAAGTGCAATATTATGACAGTAATGTATTCTACACATTTTTCTGAGTTCAGGGACATCTTATTTGCTAAATTTCGATAAACGAAACTTAAGTTATGATTTTTCTAAGATTGGAGTATGTCCTATTCTAATATCCGAAAATTATAACCAATATGACAAGTGGCAGATTCTGATTTGCTGATACCCCATCATCTACCAGCCTTAGGATCTAGATCTTGTGGTTCACTGGAAATAAGGAATAGATAGAAAAGAAAAAAAATGACAAAGGGACTCACGTATGGAAGCACAGGTCACTGGAACATGTAATGGTGTTCGCTGCGGTCGATGTTCCTGTACTTGTTGGCGGTGATGTAGTAGACGACGGAGCTCGGCTTGGCGAGGCGAACTTTGTGATGAAGTCGCGGATATCGAGGTGCAGAATTTTGCCGGAATTCGCTCGCCGGAGACTACACACGAAATATAGCGCCATCGCTGTGGTGTACCAAAAATTGCGAAATAAAGTTTGAGAGATGCGCCATGGAAAGATAGAAAGTTTGGAAGAAACTAGAGATCAAAAGATGGACTGTGCTCACCGAATTTGTCCCGGGAACTCGCCGGTACCGCGAACTTGCGAGCTGAAATTCGAGCAGCCTGGGGGCTCTCGTTCTGAAAGGTTTGAGGGGAAATGAAGAGGAGAGAATGGAGCTTAAGTAGGAAAAAAAACCGTGCGTCAAATGGTGGCTTAAATCGCCCGCAATCAAATCGAGAAGAAACGGGAGAAACGGAAAACGTACGTGGTCTCTCCGTCTGAATATTGGAGACGATGATGACCTGGCAGCAGGGCCCACTCAGAACCACTCAGAAGAAAGAAAGAGAAAAAAAAAGAATCGCGGCGAACTGCATGCTGCGTCGCTGCTTTTCACGCGACCATGTCTGGTTCTGGGTGGTGCCTCGCTCTCTCTCTCTCTTGTTTTTTTTTTCTTTACTTCTCTTCTGTTTTGCTTACTGAATTAAAATTTGGAAATTGTTTAGAAAACCAAAATACTTCAAACTAAGTTAGAAATTTTTTGAACAAAATATCAGTAGATTCCTTATTGAATGTAGAATATTTTGGAACCACTTTTAGTTTAAAAGAAAAACATTTTTATAAATTCAAATGTGGCACATAGGTCTACATGGCCTACTTTCGGTTTAGGTTTTATTTATAAACTTGAATTTCGTTCAAATTTTTCCTAAGGAATGTAAAGATGCCATGATGCTTATGAATGCAATGCATGTTTTTGAAAGCTCCATTTTTGGGAAAAAAAAAGTTTTAAGTAACACCAAAAGATTTATTTCATTGTCAAGAAAACCAATTCAAGCTTAAGTTTTATTTTTATTTTACATTCCAAAATTTAGAAAATTTTGGGATGTGACAGTAAGAAGGTAAATTCTGTTGAAGAAACCTCCTCCTTGAGTGATAAAATTGATGCTATTATGTCTATGCTTGTGAATGGTAGATCTAATGTTGATCCAAATAATGTTCCTTTAGCTTCATTGGTTGCTCAAGAAGAGCATGTTGATGTGAACTTCATTAAAAGTAATAATTTCAACAACAATGCTTATAGGAATAATTCTAGTAACAACTATAGGCCATATCCTTCTAATAATGGTAATGGTTATGGTAATTCTTATGGTAATTCTTACAACAATAATAGGAGTGTACCCTCTGGTCTTGAAGCCATGCTTAAAGAATTTATTAGTACACAAACTGCTTCTAACAAATGCTGTTGAGGAAAAGCTTGGTAAAATTGATATTCTTGCTTCTAAGGTTGATAGTCTTCTCTCTGATGTTGATCTTTTAAAATTAAAAGTTATGTCTAATGAAGATAAAGATATTAAGTCATTTGCTACAGCAAACGTCATACAAGTTCGAATTAATGAAAATATTAGATTGATGGCTGAATTGCATGCTAGGTGGGAAAGAGAAGAAAACGAAAAACTTGCTAAAGAGAATAATGTAGCTAAAGTTTGGACTATTACCACCACTAGTAATGTTGATGGTTCACATGTTGCTAAACCTCCTACTATCAATGATAAAATAATTGGTGTTGGCAATGTTTCTACTCCTAGTGCAAAGCGTGCAAAATTGCTTGAAACTGCTAAAACTGTTGAAACTGATAAAACTGCTGAAGTTTTTCAAAATATTGGGGACAATGGTCCCATTGCTGTAGATCATAATGGTTTAGATTTTGATGATTGTCACATCTCTGAAGTTATAAAGTTCTTACAAAAACTTGCTAGAAGTCCTAATGCTAGTGCTATAAATTTGGCCTTTGCAAAACATATTACAAATGCTCTCATAAAAGCTAGAGCGGAGAAACTAAAACTTGAAACTTCTATTCCTAGGAAGTTAGAAGATGGTTGGGAGCCCATCATTAAAATGAGGGTCAATGATTTTGATTGTAATGCTTTATGTGATCTTGGTGCAAGTATTTCTGTTATGCCTAAGAAAATATATGATATGCTTGACTTGCCACCATTGAAAAATTGTTATTGGATGTTAATCTTGCTGATAATGCTATAAAGAAACCTTTGGGGAGGATTGATAATGTTCACATTACGGTTAACAATAACCTTGTCCCTGTTGATTTTGTTGTCTTGGATATTGAATGCAATGCATCTTGTCCCATTAATTTGGGAAGACCTTTTCTTCGAACTGTTGGTGCTATTATTGATATGAAGGAAGGGAATATTAAGTATCAATTTCCTCTTAAGAAAGGTGTGGAACACTTCCCTAGAAAGAGAATGAAGTTACCTTATGATTCTATTATTAGAACAAATTATGATGTTGATGCTTCATCTCTTGATGTTACTTGATTCACACTTTCTGCGCCTAGCTGAAAGGCGTTAAAGAAAAGCGCTTATGGGAGACAACCTATTATTTTACTACAGCACTTTTGTTTTATATTTGAGTCTTGAAAGTTGTTACTACTGTAGAAACCTCTCCTTATCTTTATTTTATTGCATTGTTGTGCCAAGTAAAGTCTTTGATAGTAATGTTGATACTAGATTTGGATTACTGCGCAGAAACAGATTTCTTGTTGTCACGAAATTTAGCAGCCCCGTCTGAAGGTAACTCAGAAAATTCTGCCAATTTACGTGCGTGATCCTCAGATATGTACGCAACTTTCATTCAATTTGAGCTTTTTCATCCGAGCAAGTTAAGTGCCCCAGACAAATTCGTCTTTACGGACTGTTCTGTTTTGACAGATTCTGCCTTTTATTTCGCATTGCCTGTTTTGCTATGTTTGATGGATTTCTTTGTTCCATTAACTTTCAGTAGCTTTGTGCAATGTCCAGAAGTGTTAAGAATGATTATGTCACCTCTGAATATATGAATTTTTAATTATGCACTAACCCTCTAATGAGTTTGTTTCGAGTTTGGTGTGGAGGAAGTTTTCAAGGGTCAAGAGAGGAGGATCATACAATATGATCAAGAAGAGTGAAAAGTCTAAGCTTGGGGATGCCCCGTGGTTCATCCCTGCATATTTCAAGAAGACTCAAGCATCTAAGCTTGGAGATGCCCAAGGCATCCCCTTCTTCATCGACAACTTATCGAGTCACCTCTAGTGAAACTATATTTTTATTCAGTCACATCTTATGTGCTTTACTTGGAGCGTCTGTTTGCTTTTGTTTTTGTTTTTGTTTGAATAAACTCGGATCCTAGCATTCTTTGTATGGGAGAGAGACACGCTCCGCTGTTGCATATGAACACATGTGTTCTTAGCTTTACTTTTAATGTTCATGGCAAAGGTGGAAACTGCTTCGTTCATTGTTATATGGTTGGAAACAGAAAATGCTTCATGTGGTAATTGGTATAATGTCTTGAATAATTTGATACTTGGCAATTGTTGTGCTCATATAGATCATGTTTAAGCTCTTGCATCATGTACTTTGCACCTATTAGTGAAGAACTACATAGAGCTTGTTAAAATTTGGTTTGCATGATTGGTCTCTCTGAGTCTAGATATTTTCTGGTTAAGGTGTTTGAACAACAAGGAAGACAGTGTAGAGTCTTATAATGCTTGCAATATGTTCTTATGTAAGTTTTTCTGTACAGGTTTATACTTGAGTTTGCTTCAAACAACCTTGCTAGCCTGAGCCTTGTATTGAGAGGGATTACTTCTCGTGCATCCAAATCCTTGAGCCAAAACCTATGCCATTTGTGTCCACCATACCTACCTACTATGTGGTATTTCTCTGCCATTCCAAAGTAAATTACTTGAGTGCTACCTTTAAAATTTCATTCCTTGTCTTTGCAATACATAGCTCATGGGAAAATAGCCTTAAAAACTATTGTGGTATTGAATCGGAAATACTTTTGTACACCCACGCATGGGTGTGGGTGTTCCGTCACCGTTCATTTATTCCTCGAGATTCGTGCCCACCATAGTATATGAAAAGATTCCTTTCTCTCTCCTCTTTTTATCCGAATCTCAAAGCACAATGGACGGTCACGGAAACACCCACACCCATGCGTGGGTGTACAAAATCCACTCTCGGTATTGAATATGTAGCTTATGTATCTTATTTCTTATAAGTTGCTTGTTGAGCGATAACCACGCCATCAACTTTTACACCTTTGTGGAATATCATGTGAGTTGCTATGCATGTTCGTCTTGTCTGAAGTAAGGGTGATTTTCATGATCAAATGGTTTGAGTATGCATATTGTTCGAGAAGAACATTGGGCCGCTAACTAAAGCCATGAATCATGGTGGAAGTTTCAGTTTGGACACTAATCCTCAATCTCTTATGAGAATTTTATCTGTTGTTGAATGCTTATGCATTAAAGAGGAGTCCATTATCTGTTTTCTATGTTGTCCCGGTATGGATGTCCTTGTTGAGATCTATCAAAAACGAGAAATCAAATGCGATCTATCTCCTTGGACCTTTGTACGGCGGCATAGAGGTACCCCTTTGTGACACTTGGTTGAAACATATGTTATGCAATGATAATCCGTGTTAATCCAAGCTAATTAGGACAAGGTGCGAGCACTATTGGTATTCTATGCATGAGGCTTGCAACTTATAGGATGTCTTATACATAACACATATGATTTATTACTACCGTTGACAAAATTGTTTCTATGTTTTCAAAATGAAAAGCTCTAGCACAAAAATAGTAATCCATGCTTCCCTCTGCGAAGGGCCATTCTTTTACTTTATGTTGAGTCGGTTTACCTACTTCTTTCTATCTTAGAAGCAAACACTTGTGTCAACTCGTGTGCATTGATTCTTACATGTTTACCTATTGCACTTGTTATATTGCTTTATGTTGACAATTATCCATGAGATATACATGTTGAAGTTGAAAGCAACCGCTGAAACTTATATCTTCCTTTGTGTTGCTTCAAAGCTTTCTACTAAGAATTTATTGCTTTATGAGTTAACTCTTATGCAAGTCTTATTGATGCTTGTCTTGAAAGTACTATTCATGAAAAGTCTTTGCTATATGATTCAGTTGTTTAATCATTGTCTTTACCATTGCTTCGAATCGCTGCATTCATCTCATATGCTTTACAATAGTATTGATCAAGATTATGATAGCATGTCACTTCAGTAAATTATCCTTGTTATCGTTTACCTACTCGAGGGCGAGTAGGAACTAAGCTTGGGGATGCTTGATACGTCTCAAACGTATCTATAATTTCTTATGTTCCATGCTACTTTTATGATGATACTCACATGTTTTATACACACTTTACATCATTTATATGCATTTTCCGGCACTAACCTATTGACGAGATGCCGAAGAGCCAGTTGTTTTTTCTGCTATTTTTGGTTTCAGAAATCCTACAAAGGAAATATTCTCGGAATTGGACGAAATCAACGCCCAGGGTCTTATTTTTCCACGAAGCTTCCAGAAGACCGAAGGGGATACGAAGTGGGGCCACGAGGTGGCCAGACCATAAGGTGGCGCGGCCAGGGAGGGGAAGGCACCGCCCTATGGTGTGGGCCCCTCGTCAGCCCTCTGACTCTGCCCTTCCGCCTACTTATAGCCTTCGTCGCGAAAACCCTATCACCGAGAGCCACGATACGGAAAAAGTTCCAGAGATGCCGCCGCCGCCAATCCCATCTCGGGGGATTCAGGAGATCGCCTCCGGCACCCTGCCGGAGAGGGGAATCATCACCGGAGGGCTCTACATCACCATGCCCGCCTCCGGATTGATGTGTGAGTAGTTCATCCTTGGACTATGGGTCCATAGCAGTAGCTAGATGGTTGTCTTCTCCTTATTGTGCTATCATGTTAGATCTTGTGAGCTGCCTATCATGATCAAGATCATCTATTTGTAATGCTACATGTTGTGTTTGTTGGGATCCGATGAATATGGAATACTATGTCAAGTTGATTATCAATCTATCATATATGTGTTGTTTATGTTCTTGCATGCTCTCCGTTGCTAGTAGAGGCTCTGGCCAAGTTGATACTTGTAACTCCAAGAGGGAGTATTTATGCTCGATAGTGGGTTCATGCCTCCATTGAATCCGGGACGATGATGAGATAGTTCTAAGGTTGTGGATGTGCTATTGCCACTAGGGATAAAACATCAATGCTTTGTCTAAGGATATTTGTGTTGATTACATTACGCACCATACTTAATGCAATTGACTGTTGTTTGCTACTTAATACTGGAAGGGGTGCGGATGCTAACCTGAAGGTGGACTTTTTAGGCATAGATGCATGCTGGATAGCGGTCTATGTACTTTGTCGTAATTCCCTGATTAAATCTCATAGTAGTCATCGTGATATGTATGTGCATTGTTATGCACTCTCTATTTGTCAATTGCCCAACTGTAATTTGTTCACCCAACATGCTATTTATCTTATGGGAGAGACACCACTAGTGAACTGTGGACCCCGGTCCATTCTTTTACATCTGAAATACAATCTACTGCAAACTCTGTTCTTTACTGTTCTTCGCAAACAAATATCATTTTCCACACCATACGTTTAATCCTTTGTTTACAGCAAGCCGGTGAGATTGACAACCTCACTGTTACGTTGGGGCAAAGTACTTTGATTGTGTTGTGCAGGTTCCACGTTGTCGCCGGAATCCCCGGTGTTGCGCCGCACTACACTCCGTCACCAACAACCTTCACGTGTTCCTTGACTCCTACTGGTTCGATAACCTTGGTTTCATACTGAGGGCAAACTCGCTGCTGTACGCATCACACCTTCCTCTTGGGGTTTCCAACGGACGTGTGTTAACTCCCACGCCAACAACACCCAGCTGTAATTTGTTCAACCAATATGCTATTTATCTTTATGGAGAGACACCTCTAGTGAACTGTGGACCACAGTCTTGTTTCCTTTACACTGATAAATTCATCTACTGCAATCATGTTCTGTTTACTTTCTGCAAACATTTCTTTCCACTCGATACGTCTAATCCTTTGTGTTCAGCAAATCGGTGAGATTGACAACCTCACTGCAAGTTAGGGCAAAGTACTTTGGTTGTGTTGTGTGTATGTTCCACGTTGTTGCTGACGCCGGTAGTGCATCCTGCCACTACTCAGCTAGCAACAGCTTCAGAAGCCACGCATTTCTCCTACTGGTCGATTAAACATTGGTTTTGTACTGAGGGAAAACTTGGTGTTGTGCTCATCACACCTTCCCTCTTGGGGTTTCCCAACCACTTCCACAACAACTACCAATAAGATTGTCTGGCGTCATCACCGGAGCACCATCAATAACCTCGACCCAAAATGCAGGGGATCGATGTAGCACCTCTACATGTTGAACCATTGGGCATCGAACCGCAAAAGCAAACGGTAAAACAATTTATTCTCTCAAACTAGAGTGTCACAATTTTAGTTATCTATGCACTAAATAATTTGAACATGCAAATAGTGATTCGTTCTTTTCAACTTTAAAGCAATAAAGTAATGTTTGTGAGGAACCTCGCAGATATCCCAATCCTCGGCAATGCAAGAGGACAAGACAAATGTTTTAATCTTTTGGCTAAATTATTTGGCTGCGGACAAGGCTAGTTTCGTAGTAGGTACTTGGGTATTCCGATTCATTATCAGGGGCATACAAGTGTTGAATGAAAATTACCGGAATATCGATTACGATTTAGATTAATTAGCTGGAAAGCCAAACTATTATCATTGGAAGGAATATTGGATCTCAGTAACAATACAAAGTAACATGGTATTGTACATGATATCATTCTTGAAGCGGCGATGGTCGGGATGGAGAGCTTGACCCGGACGGTATGAAGAGATTGAAGCGTCGACCCTTTTGATGACAACAATGAGGTGCGGCGTGGTTAGCGGTGGCTGATCAATGACGAGGCATGGTCGGCGGCGTTGAGGTTGAGCTCGACCGCCAAACTTGGATGTAACTGGGGGGAAACTATCTCGGCGTGTCGATTGAAATTTGGTTAAGACCAAATAGTGCTAGCGGACTCTGAACTGGTACACCACTAGTTTGTTCGTCTCGCTTGGTGTCCAATCGGTCCAAATATATTGGAAGCGGGCGGTCATGGGTGCACACGACTGATAGATCCGTACTGACCACGCGTGGACAAAAGAGCCCGCTGCGGGTAATTTCTAGTCCCGCATGTGCTTGCCACGGGTGTGCTTCCAGTAGGGACATACACGTTCACAGTTTCAGCATGCTACAAATATGATGGGATTCGTAGGATAGAAAACAAAAAAATTCCTACCGCAAGAACGAAACACAAGTCAAGATCTAATCTAGAAGACGGTAGCAACGAGGGGATCACGAGACTAACCCTTGAAGATTTCCAAAGCCTAACGAGATTAGATCTCGTGGTGGATGTAGTCGATCACTTGCCGCTTGCAAAAGCGCGTAGAAGATCTTGACGGTACCACAAACGGGCAGCACCTCCGTACTCGGTCACACATACGGTGTTGATGAAGACGACGTCCTCCTCCCCGTTCCAGCGGGCAGCGGAAGTAGTAGATCCTCCTCGGAATCCCGGCAGCACGACGGCGTGGTGGCGGTGGTGGTGGAGAACTCCGGCAGGGCTTCACCTATGCACTGCGGGAGTTGTATGTGGAGGAGGAGAGGCTAGGGTTTGGGGAGAGGGGGGTCTTGGGCGCCAGCCTCAGGGGTGCGGCCAAGTGTGGCTTAAGGTGGCCGGCCCCCTCCCCTTGCTCCTCATTATATAGGTGGAAATCCCTAAGTGTTGATATCCAAGTCTTCGAATAAGACCCGAAACCAAAACCTACCATAGATACGAAACCTACCCAAGGTGGGAGTCCTACTCAAGGTGGGACTCCCACCCTTCCTTGGAGGGGGGGTTGGCCGGCCACCAAGGTGGAGCCCACCTGGGAATCCTCCCCCTTAGGGTTTGGCCGGCCATGCAAGGTGGAGTCCCTCCGGGACTCCACTTTCCATGGTGATTTCTTCCGGACTTTTCTAGAACCTTCTAGAACTTTCCATAAATGCACCAGATCATTTTCAAACTTGGAAAATGACTTCCTATACATGAATCTTATTCTCCGGACCATTCCGGAACTCCTCGTGATGTCCTGGATCCCATCTGAGACTCCGAACAAAACTTCGAACTCCATTGCATATTCCATATCTACTTAAAACGACATCAAACCTTAAGTGTGTCACCCTACGGTTCGCGAACTATGCAGACATGGTTGAGACTTCTCTCCGACCAATAACCAATAGCGGGATCCGGGAGATCCATAATGGCTCCCACATATTCAACGATGACTTAGTGATCGATTGAACCATTTACATACGATACCGATTCCCTTTGTCACGCGATATTTTACTTGTCCGAGGTTTGACCATCGGTATCTCTATACCTCATTCAACCTCGTCTCCGACAAGTACTCTTTACTCATACCGTGATATGTCATCTCTTATGAACCATTCATATGCTTGCAAGCTAATTAGACGACATTCCACCGAGAGGGCCCAGAGTATATCTATCCGTCATCGGGATGGACAAATCCCACTCGTTGATCCATATGCCTCAACTCATACTTTCCGAATACCTAATCCCACCTTTATAACCACCCATTTACGCAGTGGCGTTTGATGTAATCAAAGTACCCTTCCGGCATAAGTGATTTACATGATCTCATGGTCGAAAGGACTAGGTAACTATGTATCGAAAGATTATAGCAAATGAACTTAATGACGTGATCTTATGCTACGCTTAATTGGGTGTGTCCATTACATCATTCACATAATGACATAACCTTGTTATTAATAACATCCAATGTTCATGATCATGAAACTATAATCATCTATTAATCAACAAGCTAGTTATACAAGAGGCTTACTAGGTACTCCTTGTTGTTTACATAACACACATGTATCAATGTTTCGTTTAATACAATTATAGCATGGTATGCAAACATCATCATAAACACAAATATATATTATAATAACCATTTTATTATTGCCTCTTGGGCATATCTCCAACAAAATAAGAGCAGTTGTGTGCCGTACATAGGATGCGAGCCTGCCTCTACAACGTTTTCCCTACTAGTGCATGATATGGAACCACATAGCCGACTTACATGATTGTTGTCATATTTCTATTAACCTATTAAACCCTATGGTGGACCTTTTGTTTATGAGATGAGTTATGCGATGCAATTTTCAGTATGTGCTTGATTTATTTCTATATGCATATATTATCCCACTAGTTGGAAATAACTTATAGAAGAAATGTAGTGGGGGTGCACTTTGAAAAGACAAACTCCGCTAGTAGATTTGATGGCTGCCTCTATGTTGGGCCCCAATAGCCCGACCCGCAAAAAAGGCAACGTGGACCATAATGCCAAGCAGCCGATACGGGGTGTACCTGCAGCGTAGCCTTATGGGGCACGCCGCCAGCGAGACCCAAGTAAACCCTACCTTGGCCCGTACCACCCCCACTCCTCACTCACAGCCCCTCCCCCACTCCATTTCTCTCACTCAGGGGCGCGAGCCGCCACCCGTCGGTCCACCATCCTATCCCCATCCCCATCCACACCTCCATCCATACTTCCCCACCTCCGGCTGTGTGGCCTGCTCGCCTCTGTCCGCTCCACCACTAGTGGGTTTTGGGCCTCCTTATTCTCTTCTTGTTAGATTGAATTGTTAGTCTAAATTGTAAAATTGTTAGTCTAAATTTTTAGTGTAAAATGTTAGTCTGCAGATGATTAAAATTGTTAGTGTAATGTAGTATAAAATTGCTAATGGTACATACAATAGTGTGCAGAAGATTAAAATTATTAGCGGTGTATTGTATAGTAGTGTAAAATAGTTAGTACAATGTGCACAATCTAGTAGTGTATCGTTCTATGAGTTCAGAGTGTTCACAACTTCTTATGTGTCATAATATGACTTGGAACAAATTGATCCTCATGGTTCCTTCTTGTGATTGGTTATATGTTCTTTTTGGTTATACTTGGTTGCAACGGTTGATGATTATTCTTTGGTACCATATAATGAGAAAATGTGTCCATAAGATCTTGTCATATGTCCAGGCACATTGCTTGCGGCACTCTTTTATCCCTATGTGTCTTTATGTAAGGATTTACAACTATGGCTACTTTACCTTTCTTTGAATTGCAAATATGACTTTGATCTAATTGTTAATATAATCGACCATACGGAAAATGAATCCTTGAGCAAACTGTGTCCAAGATAGGTGCGAGGATAAGAAGTTTGTCATAGTGTTCATAGTGTTCATGGATGACCTTGAAACCCGTTGTGCCTCTAAGTTGTTGATATATACCTGTTTTCACTTGTGACTTTGATCTAATTATTGTTTCCTTCGTATAATTATGCCCATGCTATCCCCTGAACTACAAGTTTTGGAGCGCACCTCGGCCTCAATCTTCCTCTTTCACCGGATGTGGCATCTTGTTTTGGGAAAGAGCTGGTTCGGCCCATTAGATGGGGCATTGGTGAGGGAAGACACACTAAAATCTTTACTGAGAATTGGGTCCAGGGAGTGATTCCTTGCACATTGTCAACTCTTGTTCCCTTGCCTACACATGTTGTTGCTGTTAACTTTTTATTGATGAGAACATAGGGTTGTGGGATGCTGATCTTGTCAGCGGCATATTTGATAAGGAAATGGCTTCGAAGATCTTGCAAGTCCGTCTCAACCGCCATGGTGGTGACGATTTTGCTTCCTGGCCTCATGCCAAATTTGGTATATACACCGTCCGCTCTGCATTTAATTTGGCATGATCTGAATCTTTCTTTGCATCCCTAAGCAACTCTGGTCGGGGTCTTAGCTCTGCGGCTGTTGATGAAGAGAGGTTATGGAAGAAGCTTTGGAATGTGAAGGCGCCAGGGAAAGTGAAGATCACCTTGTGGTGGCTGGCACATGATTGTCTCCCCAGTGGTCACCAACTATGTAATCGACGTATACTTGCTTCAGATGCTTGTGTGTTCTACGACCAGGAGGAGAGAGCCGAGCACACGCGGTGCTCTTCTTTCAATATGCCATGGAAGTGTGGCACACAGTGGAAGATGAATTCACAGTCAAGCTGGGACGAAATGACTTCACCATGCCGAAGACATGGCTCTTTGAGTTCTTGGATCGATTGAATGACCAACACGCTATCATACTGTGACATGCTAGCATCTTTGGGAACATCGAAATACAGCCCACAATGATGAGAAGATTAACACCCTCTGAGTTTAGCCGGGTAGATCAAGGCTTATATACACATGATTTTGCTGCATCTATTCAAACAACTGCTATCTAAAGTCGTGAGACCTCAACAAGGCCGCGTTGTTCTTCGCCGCTGGAAGGTACGGTTTTCATTAGTGTCGATGCAGCATTGTTCTTTTCCTCGAATCAGATAGGGGTAGGCATCATGATTAGGGGCCATATCGGCAATTGTTTGGTTGCTTGCAACGAGTGCATTGACCCTTTCTCGATACGAAGGTTTGAACAAAGTCATCCTGGCCTCGGATAGTATCTCTGTGGTTCGCATTTTAGATGGCTCTCTAGTTGGAGTTGTTGTGGAGGACATTAAAGCGATAAGTGCAACTATGTCTTAATAATCAGTGACCTTTCGTCATATTAGTCGTTTTCTTAATAATTCAGCACATATTTTAGCTCGTCGAGTTAAACACTTTGGTAGTTCTTTTCTCCGCAATTCTGTCCCGGATTATATCTGGTCCGAACTTTGTAATGTTATTGGTTAATTAATGAAGTGCCGAATTCTTAAAAAAAACTCGGTTTTGCTACTATGATGTTGCAATTATTTATTTCTCGATTATTTACCAGGCAACGGTTTCAAGTCTCGATTACCATCCACGTTGTACACTTGTACTTGTGCATATAGTTGCTTATCGGTCAAGAGTAGTATCCCACCAGCCGCAGAGACCAGATCCTAGCGACCTCTGCAAGTGATCTCCATCTTCTCCATGAAGAAGCTCAGACAAACTTTCCAAGAAAGGAATAAAGGCAACCCAAGTATTGCACGAGCCTTGCGACTATGGAGAAGCCCTCCGGTCTTTTCCTCTCTCTTGGTACAATACATAACATATATACTCAGTCATCTCACTCTGATCCATGCCTCGTCTCGCTAGCAAACCGTTTCGATCAACGCACGCACATATCCAGTCAGGTTTCTATGATGATTAGCGGTGGCAGCAGGAGAGGAGGCTACAGCTGCAAGGAGAGCTGCCATCAGCACTGCCTACCTCCCCACTCTGCGAAATGCCTCTGCCTCTACCTTGTACTGTCGCTGACCTTCTTGGTCCTTGTCGCAGCCGTGCTGCTCGTGGTCTTGGTCACTAGGCTGAAGAAGCCGACCTTCATCCTGCAGTCCATACAGATGGACAAGTCGTTCAGCCTCCGGCCATCGCCGTCGAACCGCAGCAACGGCGACAACAACGCGACATCGTCCTTGTCATCGTCGTCATGCTCGGTGGCGTCGCTGCTGTTCGCGGCGCAGAATCCCAACGGGATCGGGATAAGGTACAGTGCGGCGGACCTCGGCGTGGCCTATGCGAACGAGCCGGTGGGCGCCATGGACGTGCCGGTGTTCTACCAGCCGCCGCGGAGCAGCAACGTGACGGTGCTCATGCACGCCCTGTTCGAGAAGTCCAACGTCAGCCGGCTCGTCATCAGCGAGCTGTCCTCGCAGAGGAAGCTTGTCGAGATCAGGATCGCCGGGAGAATCGACGCCACGACGCACATCATGAACTTCCCTCTGCCGAAAGTGCAGGTTCAGGCTCCACCATAGTCCATACTTGTTCTGTCTTCAGAAGTTTTCTGGAAGATATGTTTCATCTTCAGAAGTTCAATTCTTCTCAAGTTCAGTTAAGTTTGTCTAAATTTGGTAGTACTGTATTTGTGTTGCAGTTTACACTCGATTGCACGATAGCAATGAACTACACCGATATAGTGCTGCGGGAGGGGTTCGAGTCTGTAAGTACAAGCAAGGTATATATTGACTGACAGTTTCTAGTTTGCGGTTGTTACTTAACCTGGGCAAGCTTTCTATCAGAACTCAGAACTCAGACGTGTGATATGTTTGCAGGCTCTCCAACTATCTGCACTGCCTCACGTCTCACAGAAGTGCTCAATAAAGCTTGACTTGAGGTCGAGAGGGAAGAAGACAAGGCTTTCAGATTTAGGATGCTGATTACCTAATTTAGCAGATTCATGTACATAGCTCTTTTTTTTTTTTGTTGATTGTTGGTCGGGATAGGGTACCAGGCTTGCGCTTGGTATGTACTCTCACATAGTCACATAGCTATTTTACTTAGAAAACATATTCTTTGCGCAATATGGTTGAAATAGACAACTGGCTGGAAATGAAGTGCAATGTAAATGTATTGAACGGTGGTGTGAATGTTGGATGAACTTGTAAGCAACTGGCTTGAAATATGATGTGTTCAGCACATAAATCCCATTTTCCCTATCCACTTTAGGCAATTTGAGTGTCTTTTTTGGAAAAGTTCCACCGATTTATCAATAATCAACAAAGTTCAAAGAATGATAAAAGTAATAAAAGTTATAGATATGTCTTTGGATAACTAAAGGATAACTACAAACGCCGGAGCACGCCGAAGGAGCGCCGCCACTCTTGCCCTTCCAATACCGGAATTGGGCAGACCTTGTCATAGTGGAGCTTCTTGTAGTACACTGACGGACGTGCTAAGATCTAAAGTTCCAACGCACTTGAGCAACAATCATTTGCTAAAGATGAGAACCGTTCATTGGAAGAGTCAGACCTGAGACCCACCAACGAACACGAAAATACAGCCAAATCCCATGAGATTCTCCGGACACACAACTTCACGCGCCCTTCATCGCGCGCTAGACACCACTGGACTGAGGATATGACATGAGAACATTATTCTAACATCATGATGTCGTGGCACCCTCACCATCCCGAATAACACACGAAACTACAAAATACAAAGGAAACCACCCGTCAGCCGTGGCTGTGATCCGCCGCACCTCCAAGAGGCTTGCTGGAGGCTGAGCAAGTAGGGGTGGGGATGGGGTGAGGGGTGGAGGGAGAGAGACACTAGTAGCAAATAGCTGATAGAAAATACACTAGTAGCGCACCTCTAAAGTTTCAAGCCACCAATATTTGGCCGAAGTACCGGAGGCATGCCAAAAGTCGCGTATCTGGAAAGTGGGTCACCACGAAATTAGTTGGCCCTAGTGGCTCGACCAACTCCCAAAAATTGGTGGCATGGCCCAATATGCTACGCCATCGGTATATTTTGTATCAGTTGTGTAGCGTAGTGGGCACCTCCTTCCCTACCAACGATGTCAAAAACTACTTCTTGATGGCAATAAAAATACATATGTTACCAATTTGTTTGGACTCCAAGCGCAGAGTGATGCAACAAGTGTTCATTTTTCCTGCATGGACGACTCGAGGGTTTATATTGAACTCTCTAGGAAAATAAAGTGGTTCTATCCACTATCCTGTTCAAACAACCTTGGAAAACAAATAGTTTTGTGTCCTCAACTCTGTTAAGGTCTTTGTCAGACACAACAGTGTGTAACTAATGCAAAACAATATAAAATAAAGCAAATATGAAGTGCAAAATATTTTTTTTATTCGAATTTAATAAGAGCTGAAAGTAAAAGTGCAATCAAAGTGAACCGAAGTGTGTTTCTTTTTTTCAAACCATGCAGCAGAACTGCATGTATAAATATTAAGAAGGGAGAAAAAGACCTAAAAAGGAAAAAGAGTACAAAGCTGAATATAGTCTTGTGAAACTTGACCTGACCAGAAAGAGGAAAAGGGAAAACACACACAACAGCCCTAGCGGCCTGACACCTATATAGTGAAACGACCTTTACTTGCTATCGACCACCGCTTTGCTTCTGATTATACCTGATCAATGAGTTTCGTATAGTTTAAAACAGTTCATGTTTCATGATTTCACTTGATCTCTCTCATAACATATTAGCATGGATAAAGCACTGAATAATAAGTAATAGGTGATAGCAAACTTTATTATGTTGTTGATAAGCATTCATATGGGATCACGTAGCGTAGCATAGAGATGATGCATCACATCTCAGTAATACTTCCTTGGAAAGGAAAACTTCTCAAACCAAGTTTAAGATAAACATAAGAACTTTGACATGAAGTGTGTTAACATAATACCATCTTGAGCAAACAAGGCCACATAAAATGTCACTAGATAAACAATATCATAAGTAATCATTTATCTCTAGATAACCAATGAAAGGGTAAAAAACATATTAGTAAACGGGGAATTGTTGTCACAGTTCCATGCATACTACCAAATTAGTCCAACAAATTAACACCCTCCTCATGGGTTATTGCCTACAAGTTTGATTATAACATAACGTACATAAACGGGGTAACATATTCATCTACAATACATCACAAACAAAATAACAATGTCATCTCATTACTCATGTCATAACAAAAGATCCACCATAAAAGCGATATAAATATGGCCATAATCATGTAGGCAACTTATATGGATCTAATTATTGAAGTACATAAGGAGGGATTGATACAAGCTATCATCACAAAGTCATAGTCTAGAGGTGAACTACTCCATCTTCATCATGGCGGCGATGGTGATGATGTTGATGGAGATAAAGGAGGCACCGGGAGCAACTCATGTCGTGTTTCTCCCTCCTATCTTCGCAGAAACATCTTTGTTTTGTGTATATTTTCTGTTGATGGATGCCTCTTTGCGACTTTACATATCACGAGTTTATACTTGAAGTTTTAGGTCCAAACTCATCGGATGGCGTTTAAACTAAGGCAAAAGGGTGATCAAGGGGCCTAGGGCCCACATCTAAAATGCATCTATGTTCTTTGTAGTTTATTGTGTTATATTACATTATTATTCAATCATCTGAGGTGTTATAATCATGATTTAGAACAATTTTAGGGATTTTTCTATAAGATCCCTTTTATTTGTATTATAACCCTCAAGAGCAGAAAAACCTTGTTTCTGTATTTTTAACTCTCGGAGACCTTCGTGAACTCAAATAGATCTAGGATATTTTTCTACGCTATTATTTTACGAAGAATAAAGTAATGGAGCACTTCGACCTTACCTGGGCTGGCTAGACAGCCGAGATTGGGTAGGTGGTGTGGCTTTATACCATCGTCGCACCACCTATGCCCAATTGGCCCTTGTGGTTCCGTTGCCAGCCATCTTCGCGGCAATATCTTAGTTTTGACCTAAAACCTTCTATAAAAGGGTCCCAATCCCGATCTCAAAGCACGGAAACAACAAAACAGAAACACCGAAACGGATGCTGCACCAGCGAATATTCTAGGAGAAAACACCGATCGAACACTATCGGTTTGCATCGACCTTCAACCTCTCCAACAACATCTCCTCCATCTCCATGATGAAAGGGGATTAGTCCACCCTCGGGTTATGGGTTTACGACAGTAGCTTGATCTCTCTTTATCTCTTGTTCTATCAATGTTCTATATTTACATGAGCTGCCCTCATGATTGTGACCATCTAGTTGGTGCAGAGGCTGGGTGTACTTGGTATCTTCACGATACTAAAATATTCCCTTTATTCAAAATAAGCATAAGAGATAGATAAAAGTTCATCATCAACATAGATTAGTACTAACTAGACCTAGATTTACGACCTAGATCTAACTCTAAACATAGGGACGCAGAGGTGGCGACAACAACACTTCACTCGGGACCAAAAGGTGGTAGTGTTGTAGTAAACCTGGGGACGCGCTGTCAGCGGCTTCACAATGGGTCGGGACGCGGCGACGACAACTAGCTGAGGACCAAAATGTAACGAAGCTTCACTATAAGATACTATGAAGCCCCAAAACCGGTATCATGAGGATTCCAGTGATTCTACCTAAATCCGCACGTATCAATTCTAAGACGCCCTCCTACACGACGTGCGCGATGAATTACACACGTGATACAAGAGGAATTTTCACGAGCGGTTACATTACAACAGGTTTACAATAGAGCCCACAAGATACATATATTAAACAACGACTCTGACGAGTCAAGAATACAAATATACAATACAAAGATCGAAGTCACAAATAAAGGAAATAAACCGTCCAAGTAAGGATAAGATACTAATTGGACTAAGAGTCCTGAAGATAAACAGTGCCGTCCATAACCCTGCCCAGAACATGCCGGAACGGTAACCTTTCTAACATCGTCATCCCATACCTGTCAAAAGTCAGGCCAAGGGTTTCCCAAAAAAGGGGGGAGAAGACAAAAAAAAAGGAAGAAAGCGGAAACCCTTGGCCCGACTTTTGATAGGTACCGAAGGCACGTACCAAGTGTGCCTAGAAACAGTTGTGCTCGCCGGTGGGCTATGTATTGCCCGGCTATATGGTGGGTTTAGCGGCAACACAACTAAAACCAATAGAGATACGCTACAAAATCTGTCTACTTAGAGAAGATAATAGAGCGCGTAAGGTAACATGTAAATACTACACAAACAAAACTCATCCGATTACACATATCCCCTTCACACATAGCGAAGAAGAAATGTAAAAGGTACTCAACGGTGGACAAGTTTTATTAGATATTGGTTGTAGTAATGCTATATTACTATGCAAGTTGCTAGAAAGTTATTGAAAACAACATAAATGTGTAAGTTAATCTATGATCGAGTTAAACAGCTCCAAGCCGTCCATAACCGCGGACACGGCTTATCGATAAGATGTACACTCTGAAGGGGTTACCCAAATGTAACCATACACATGCTCGAACCTGCTTAATTAGGGTGTAGTTTCACAATAAGACTGTTCCCAATGCTATAAGAAAGTTTACTGGGAGCCACCCAACTAAGCTACCCGTGACGAAGTTCGGCCGTACTCTTATACGGACCCAGAAGTTTGCGACGGCGGCTAGGCGTGTGAACCACAGAAAATAAGAGGATCAGGTTAGGAAGAGTTAGGGTTTTATAAAAGTTTATCTTTTGATTTTGAGAACTAGTTTGAAACATAGTTTGAATCTTAACTCAAATTTGAATTCCTGGGAGAGGTGAGATAGAGAAACAAGATAATTAGGGTTTATAAAATAATTTTATTTGTCAAAAATATGATACGTGATGCATGCATGATGATGATGTCAGAACGACGTGGAAAAACAAGAAGCGAAGAAAAATCTAAGGTTAGGGTTTTTCCGGGTCATTACAGATATCCCCTCCAACCGGTTTCATTATTGTCGCCGATGTTGTGGTGGTGCAACACATCCGTGCGCACCGAGTAGGCGAGCACCCAACAAAGTACTTGTGCCTTTGTTTCGGGCTCGACCTCCACCTCCTCGGAGTCGTCATCGACCTCCACCGCCTCCTCGAAAGAGGATGATGACTCCTACACTGTCTACTCTGGCGGTGTTATTGTGGGTGCACAACGTGCCGCCTCCCGGGAGCTCCCCACCTTCGCTCCCGGCACGCGGTAATGCACAATGTACGCGTTGAGCCGCGTTTGAGTGTTGCACGCACTCCGTCGCGTGGCGATGAAGTTCTTGTTGCACGTGGTCCTCGGCGGCGGAGAGAGGTTGCAGTCACGCTCTGGCCTCGCGGAGATGCCAAGAAGCCCCCACGGTCGGTGACTGAGCTGTTAACCAGCCAAATATTCCAGACCCGGTGGGGTGCGAGCTGGAATCGATGGCCGGATGCAGGAGGGGGTCGATTTGGCGGCATAGTTGGGCGGTGGAGGGGGAAACGCGAGGTAAGGAGAATGGAGATGTTGACCTACCCTCCAACCCAGGTGTTTAGAGGTCGGATGGGTTATTATCGGGGGCATTGGATAATTTTATCCAGGCCAGGGCATTATCGGGGATCTTTTCGGGACACGAGTTGAGCAAAAAGACCGAAAACAGACTTAACGTTTCTAGATTTAGGCGTATATCCAGGATCTGCTAGAGTTGCTCTACTACAGTTTTTCTAGCTAGGCCCTCTACTATGGGTTCTCTAGCTAGGCGGGCCTCATGGTTGCACTTGATGCGGCTCAGTTCATAGTACAAGTTTCGGGTACCCTAAATAATTCTGGGCTGGGCCAATATCAGGAACTGCTCTAGGGCACGAATTGGGAGCATGCACTACATAGGTTCGGTTCAATACAAAAGTGTGCCAGATATGATTCGGTAGCCAAAACTCTACTATGTGTTGAACCCTAGGAAAACTACAATCTGCAACTAGTTGTGGGTGCACCCTATTTTTTGGAAACACTTTCAAGTTTCCAAGAAATGAAAACTAAAATTATAGACCTACATTGTGTTGTATTTTGTGCATCTATGAAGTTTCATCCAAAAATTATCTAGACAAAAAGAACAAATGATGTGTAAATAGTACATGACACTATTCACTTATGTCTTCACTTTTTGCACAGGCCACATAATTCCATATTAATTTTGACACAAAATTTTGCAAGTTCACAACATATAGCATAACCAATGTCCATAATTTAGTTTACACTTTCTGAAAACTTAGAAGTGTCCCAACAAAAATAAGGTACACCCACAACTAGTTGCGGAATGTTCCCTCTCGAACTGCACCTGCAACCATGGGGCCTAGCTAGAGAAAAAAAAAGACTATCCTCTCTCCTCCCTATCCCTTCGTGCACACTCACCATGCATGCACAAAATCCTTTTCTATTGGATTGAGTCGAACCAACAAAATGAGTTGCTTTTCTTGTCAGAACGATATGAGCACATGCTCAAATATGTGTTAAACTAGTTCAAATAGAGGTGTGGTTCTCTTTTTTTTTCATACATAGTGAATGCTTTTAGGTTGATGAATTACTATGTTCAGTTGGGTTTTTTCTTTTGACATGAAACAGCAGGAGCTCTGATGTATTTCATTTATAGACGACGAAAAACTGGAAGCCTAAAACAGGCTAAAAGAACAGCAGAACTGAAAGAAAGAGAAAACAAAAACAAAAGCAAACCGGCCAACAGCTATGGCCACAACACCACTGTCAAGTGTCAACACGAGAGCCAACATCAGTCCACGTTATTTTCAGAAACTCGCCGCCCCCGTTCTTTCCAGATGTGCAAGACCCCGTTCCTGTTGGGCTTTTAAGGCCCTTAGATGTCGAGCCCACGAACTACAAAGAGTGTCGCCCACATTGAGCAGGATTTTGCGTATAATCCAGTCAAACAAATCGGACTATATTCAAACTTGTAGCTAAGACTAGTCATAGTGGGAAGTAACATAGAGTAGTAACATGCACATGTTACTACTCTATGTTACTACCTTCATCGTGGTTAGTAACATCAAAATAGTATCATATATGTCTTCATTAATTAGTTTATAGACTCATTGTATCTTGGGAAGTGTGATGTTACAGTAACTAGCTATGTTACTCCATCCTCTTCTCTCCTCATTAACTCACTGCCACATAAGCAAATTTGCTGAGTTGGACACTTAGTTACTAGTGAAGTTACTCCCACTATGAGTAGTCTAATGAATTGACTCACCTCCGCCTATACTAACTGAACAGGAGCAGCCTTCCCCGTCATGCACAGGAGGAAATAGATGATGTTGTTTTGAACGGGGCAAACTGAACCATCTATGCATGTCAATAAGAAAACTGAACCATCTGTGTACACATATACGTACCGCCACATACGTATTGAGCAATCAAGTTCACAAACCGTACTAGAACATACGTTGACAAGGTAAGAAAAATTACGTCCAAATTGACTACTTATTCCCAATACCTGACCTTGCATGCACGCCATGGAGAGAAAAACTAGGGCATGTCTAAGCCCTAGTCCAGATGAATGGGATCACTCGGTCCGCCGGCTCCGCCCGCTCCACCCTGCCCTCCCAGACCACCGCCTTCGCCCTGCCCGCCGAGTCCACCGGCTCCGGCGCCACCTGATCCGCCAGCACCGCCAGGCGCGCCGAAGCCGCCGCCATCCCCGCCACGGCCACCATATCCGCCGACGAAGCCGTCTCCGCCTTCCCCGCCCTTCCCGCCGGGCGCGCCGATGCCGCCTCTCCCACCAGCGCCTCCGGTGCCACCGATGCCGCAGCTGTTACCTCCTTTCCCGCCTTCTCCACCGCCGTTGCCCCCAGCGCCGCCAGCGCCGCCACGGCGGGACCCGTAGCCACCGGTGCCTCCTTTCCCAGCGCGTCCATAGGGACCGGCGGCGCCGCCGCGGCCACCGCGACCACCGATGCCGCCGCTCCTACCTCTTTTCCCAGCGCCGCCGTCGCCCCCAGCGCCGCCGTCGCCGCCACGGCAGGGCCCCCATCCACCGGCGCCTCCTTTCCCAGCGCGTCCGCCGTAGGGGCCGGCAGCGCCGCCGCGGCCTCCGCGGCCGCCGATCCCTCCAGGTAGGGCTGGTCCACCGGGTCCTCCGGGATTGGCCGGTGGCGGCTTAACAAATCCTGAACCGAAAACATGGTTGCCGGCCATGGCCATACTAATACTACAGGCGGTCGGCGGCGGCGTGAGTTGAGGACCTGTTTGGGTAGCAGAGTCCGTTCTTATATTGCGGGCAGCACTAGCAATCGGATCCCGATGGTAGCTTCCCATCGGACCCCTGTTATGCCGTCCGATTTTTTCAGCTGGACCGCCTGATTTGATGCTCCAGACCCCCTGCACCCTTTTTTTTTATTTAGAGAAAAGAACCGTGCGTGTAATAAGGCACCAGTTGATTGCTTCCTTAGTTAAAGCTTCCGTGATTCCATCCTTCCAAACAGGCGCGCCCGTCGTTCTCTTCCTACTACCGTTCGTGCACTTCCAGGAACAGAGCCTGCCATTATAGTTGATTCCAGGATCCGAAGGGATCTAAAAAAAGGATCCACCTTAAGGAGAAACATGGCACACCTGACGGACAACATCGAGTATCCACCGTATACTAATCCATTTTTCAGCGTGCTTTATGCGTGATCCATCCTCAACTGAGACACAAGTTGGGAGGAGCTGCAACAGATGGAATCGCTCACAATACTCAAGAATTTGGGAACCCCCTGCTATCAAGATTGATCTGGAAACTTTGTATTCATGTTATTTCTTAACTATGTCCGTTCCAAAGATCCTCGGATCGGGCGGTGGCGGCACTCCGGTGTCGCGATCTTCTTGAAGACACCGCCTTGGAGTCCACAACATGTAGCTCTCCGAAGGTTCTGTGCGAAGGTGTCTTCGTTTGGCGATCTTCGGCAAGGCTTGCTTCGTTACCTTCCCTTGTCGAGCTCCCTTGGTGCTGCTTCTCGGTTTGTGAGCAACGCGTCTTGGTCCCCGGTGGTGGTCGGCTTCCGGTGGCGTTCCTGCGACGGAGGAGTGTTGTTGAGGCGCGCGTGAAAATGGCTCGCTCTCGGGTGAGCTCCGGCCCGACACTGTAGACTCCAGCTCTACTCCGAGTCTTGTAGGCGCTTTGGCTGAGCTTGTTGGTCGCGCTTCCGGTTGTAGCTTCTTTGGTAGTTTGTGTGGGTGTGTGGTGTCGTTCTGTAAGCTGGGTTCAGCACTTTGTATCGTTCTCGCCGTTCGGGGCTTTGTTAATTCAAAGTCGGGCACTTGAGTGCCTTTTATCTATAAAAAAAAAGCTGTGTATTTCGTTAGTTGGATCCATGAGGTGGTGCAGTATGTTATAAGCATAAAATTTTAGCTTTGTTTTTTAAGTTTCCGAAGCTTTTAAATGAACTGCCTGAATCATTCCTCACCGTTGTTTGAAGCTTTCGAACAATGAAGCCATGTTTCAGTAAAGTAGAAGCTATTTGATGAATCATAAGAAGCTGTGAGCCTTTCTTAAATATGCTGTAATCTATGATTTTGTGTTACTATCAGGTTTCAAACAATGAAGCATTGTTTCAGACTAGTATAAGCAGGTTGACGAATCATTCCTCGAATATGCTCGAAGCTTTCAAGCAACGAAGCTCTGTTTTAGTAAAGTAGAAGCTATTTGATGAATCATAAGAAACAGATATCCTTTCGTACATATATATTGTAGTCTATGATTTTGTGTTACTGTCAGGTTTCAAACAACGAAGCATTGTTTCATACTAGTATAAATAGGTTGATGAATCGTAAGAAGCTGCGGATTTTCATTGATATGGTCCACTTGTAGGTATAAGTCCCGATCACCACCATGATGAATGTCCTAAACCATGTCTAAGGATCCAACTCTTCACCCAAGCTTTTTTTTAGCAGGGTTTATTGGTGCCCTCCTTCATGTTGTGCTATATTCAACTTTGTAGAATTCGTTGTATGGTGGTTCTTCATTCTCACCGGTCAGCACCATCGGCCTAGTTCCACAAGGAATCCTGAGGGCTTTATCCATTCAAGCAAGCCCTTTGGAGCTGAGAAAGTGCAAATATCAGTAAGAACACCCTACCCTCGAGCAATAGTTATGAGTTCTCTCCAAGGATCCTTAAGGCCAAGCACTATGTCCATCAACCGAGCCAATGAGAAACGACTCTTCAGCATACTATCTGGTTTGGCATCCTTGGTCATTTTGTAGGTGTTTGCTGCAAAAAAAAAAAAAGCATGTTGATGTTTGAGACTGCAGAAAACTATGTGGAAGCAAACATTCAGAAGTTATGAAAATTTATAAACATTAATATGGAATGATGGAAACCAGAAGCATCAATTTTTTTGTATGAAACATATTAAAATCTATGTAGTACCATACATATTTGAACTTTGTAAAAATACAATGGTTGCCGTCAATTTTATGTGGAAGTGTTACCCAACTTCACCATCACCATCGGTGTACTAGAAAGGCATTGTAAACATGAAGCATGGATATTAATCTGACACGACATAAACAAGTAGAACATGGAAACATGTAAAAAATAGTTCTCGCACTATAGCAAGCATCAATTTGATTCCCCAAATTAGCTACTAGTAAGATTATATTACACCACAGTATGTAGGAGATTATGTGACTCGAATATATGACAAACATAGAAAATCCGCTAGGTATATGAATCAGGACGAAAATTTGGAAGCATCGAAATATAAAACATCATTTTGTTTGTAAGAAGCATGTTGTAATCAACATAGAAGCAGTCAAGTTTATAATATATAATGTAACAATTGTTCCGCCGATTGTTAAAAGATTGTACCAACTTCAACTTCATCAGAGCATACTCCGTGACACGCGAAAAGCTTGAACAAGCAGTATGTGGAAACATAAAAAAAATTCAATTGTTACCCATGTAAAGATCTATAAACTAGGATATACACTACATGGCCACGATATGGAATCGCTCACGGTACTCAACTATTCCTCTGGAAAAGTTGAATCCAGAATTCCATATGTTAGTGAACTGCAAGACCTTTCTGTTCATAAGATTCAGAAATAATAAATGGAGACCTTAGGTGTATCTTTTGCCCATTGCCTTCTCCCAGGCCGCGTAGCCATTGAAGGGGGTGAAACAGAGGGCGAAATTGTGACCTTGAGAGGTGGAAGTAGCCTCCAGCGCTGAGCTTCGTCGGGATTGAGCTGCCTCGAACCCTACTTCGTCGGCCGCCAATCAGTCATGCAGTCAGAGCCCATGCGTGCCGCCGGCGAGCAAGAAAACCATCTGCGGCCACCGGTGCTCGACCTGGATTAGGAAGCGCGGTGGGAGAATCGGGGCGATGGGAGGAGAGAATTGGTCGACGGAAAGCAGGGCGACGGCCGACGGGGCTGGGAGGGTCACACGGCGGCGGGGCTGATTTCGCTCACATGGATTGGGAGGCATTACGGGAGTCCGGTGAGTAACTGCCAAAAATTTCGCGATTTATTTCTGGAAAAAGCATGCTTCGTTAGCTTGCAAAAGGTTAAAGGGGAACCGTACGATTGGAAGCTACATCGACGTTGTTGGAGAGGTCCGACCAAACAACTGTCATCGGACTCCGTAGTATAGTACTAGCAAATATGCCCGTGCGTTGCCACGGGAAAACAAGACATGGAGAGATGCGATTTAATATTGTTGGTACCTCCAAGCACGACCACTTATAATTTTCCATTTATAGTCAAATACCCCCATACAATTACACTATATGTTGCCACATTTGTAGTTTAGACACTATACACAGTACTCCACATTATACACTGACATTTTTTCCTCTTCATAATGCTCCGAGGATAACCAAGGTGTTCTTTATGTCCCTTTTAGCTTTCCCATCATGCGTCTCATTTATCATGCGATCTAGCGACTTCACGCCACGTTATCTATTCTTGCAAAAGACAATCTTCAACACTTCCTTCGTGTAAGCACATCAATAATAAGAAAGGTTATGTTGGTCCTGAATCGATTGAACACATAATGCAAAGCAGCGAGAAAGAAATATTGTAGAGTTCCCCTCCTTTATACACCAGAAACAATTTTTAATAAAATAAGTATATGAGATCCTAGAGCTTAGGCTATAATTTAAGGAAAGAAAAAACAAAGCTCAAAATCCATGTGAATGACATATGAGGAACAATGGTATCACAAACACCCGCATGTCCAAGTCTGCTAATAAATTTGTTATCAATACGAGACACAAACATGAACACGAAAAGTACATACAACCAAGTGAATTTCCTCAATAAGACATACATACCTCTAGGCTCCTAGTGTGATGGATGTAGTGGGCAGTTTTTCCCTTTACACAAACGTAACCTAGTCATGGGTCTCAATCAAGTGACATTGTTTTTATGGAGACGAAAGCTGCAATTAGCAAGTGCTTATGTTGTCTGTTAATAAGCAACTGCTTTTAATATCAATAACCTTTGTTACACATATGTTGTAGCTCTTCATAAGGATATGCTATAGTTTCAGGTCACATTGAACTATATTGAAATGATGCAATACACCAAAGATTCTAATAACATTCAAACTATGGCCTAGCAATAAAGGGAAGGTCCCATGTCAATGACAGCTTTGTTTGTAATCATGATACAAACTATATAAGTACTTGGGTGGTTAGAACTTAACTGGAACCTGTAACTACTTTGAAGGCTGGGCTTCTCCGATTTTGTTGGTGCTCAACTGATTGTAGAGGATTGGAGAACCGGAGTTGTATTTGAACTAATTTACTCCACGTCCGAAACTGTCGAAAAGAAAGAAACCATGCTAACCAATTATGTCTACTCAGTGAACATCAAATTACTTTGAAACATCATTGAATTATTCAGACCAATGAGAATAGAGTGGGCTTTGACATCTACAATAAAGAATCTGTACACACCTGCAAGTGGCCTGCTCATCTGTTCACCTTTTATAACTGACCACACCCAAGTCAATTTAATTTATCTGCCCGACTACAATGGACACTGAACCAATGGAATAGTATAACCTGGGATGGGTTTGCAGAATCATGGTGTGTTAACAATAACAATATGCACTTAAACACTACCTGGAAAGAACATGCCACCATGAACTGAAGTTGGCACTAAGAAAACCGATCTCAAACTGAGTGTACCTCCAATCCTTCATAACACTAAACAATCTGGTATACGATGTTAGTGAAGAAAAAACCGTGTGCACCAAGTGCCAAAATAAATTTTGTTCCTGAACATTACATGAATCTCGCTAGACACCAGCACCAAAAATTAAGAGCCACTTCTTGAACCAAGCCTCAAAGGGAGCATTGGACGGAGGATTTTTGCTGAATAGCTGAACTGCAGTAGGAAAAAGTATGTGAGCCTTCAAGGGAAAATTTTCACAATATCAATTAAATTTAGTTTTGTTGCCCTCGACATACTCAAATGAATTAGTATACAGGTACATAGGTTGCCACCATTATAATCAAGAGTTCTCTAAATTGTAGCAATCATGAAGAGTAACTATCATTTGAGCACTTTCCACTAAAGATGATACTGCATTACTGCTAGGGTTATAACATCTGAGCTGCCAACGATGTTCCATATACACTGATGGTTCACAGTGCTCTCCTAGAAACCAAGCATGAAGGAGCCGATCCACGAAATCCCCCTGGAATGTGAACAAACATTGTTCTGTAGAGAAAATCCTCTATAGATAATGAACCACTAACTGCCATAGTGCCATCCTAATATTTTGTAATGGCAGCGATACGTTTAATCCAACTGTGGCGCAGTCTGGTACAGGCCAACAATGATCTGCAGCGGAGAAGGTCCATATGCACCTTTAGATGTATGATGATACCAGTAACTAAAGTCTCATATGGAAGTCGTGAAGAACCTTTCATAAAAAAGTAACATAAAAAATAATCAAAAAAATGAATTGATTTGTCCAGAAAATACCAAGAACTTGCCTAAGAATTTTTATGCAATCATGAGCCAGTTTAAGAGGGAAAGCAATAATTTACAATCCCATCACAATAACAATGACCATTTGTTGTAGAAGAAACAGAAATGCCCTAGCAAATATTGAGGTAATGTTCATTCATCCTAAACTACTTCTAAAACTTTTCTCTGTATAGATCATGACAACGTATATTCCGTAATGGGAAAGACACCTTTTAATCCAACTGTGGTGCAGTCTGGTACATGCCAACCATGATCAGCAGTAGAGAAGGTCGATCATCTTTAGATGTAAGATGATAGAAGTAACTAAAGTCTCCAATGGAAGCCATGAAGAACCTTTTATAAATAAGTAACAGAAAAAGAATCTAAAAATGAATTGATTTGTCCAGAAAAATACGTAGAATTTAACTGCGATTTTTTTATGGAGTCATAAGATAGTTCAAGAGTCGGACCAGTCATGAGGAAGTTCAAGAGTAGGATCTAACTTTTCTATGAGTTCCATAGCCAATATGGCTCCAGTTATGGTATCTCTGTCCCAAAGTTGGCTACCATTATAACCATGTAGTACAAGACCATTTCACTACTCTTAGTACCTTCCCAGGAAACAGATAAGCACATAGTTTGAAGAAGTTGAGCCTATATTTAATTCATCAATTAAACAGTAGATACCATTCCAACTGAAAATGCCAAAGTAACTCTGCAATACTGGAGCACATGTGGAAAAGTATATTGTTCGAGCAATCCCCTGAACTGAAATTATGTATAAACAGAGTCCAGGTCAAAAGAAAAATTAACCTGCATCTTCATGCCATCTTCAGCAACCCACAATTAATCACAAATCCTTGAAAATGAATGAATTTTCTTCAAGGCCAATGCTACTTGATCATATTCTTAGTCATTGCAACTTAAGTATCTAACACACAGAAATAACATCTCTTCATAACAGTTGAAATTCTAAAGATCAGAGAGCCCTGAAATGCTTTGAACAAAAATGAACGATAAAGTCCTGGTCCGGGTTTGCAGCATCTAGGATCCAGTAGCATTTTATACTCAACACAAAATGGACACTCTAATCTGAATTGTAGTCCCTCAGTTCCGATTTCATCAACATGCACGTGTACGTGCATACTACATAGGCCGGGAGTAGCTCATGTCGATTACATAGGAATGGAAGGAGTAGATCTGATGGAGATTACCTGTTCCTACAACAAAACCACTACCGCAGTACTTAAACGATTGTGCTAGATGAATTGCAGGCTTATATGTTCAACAGGCAGTGGTTAAAGAAAATGCGGAAGAAGACGCACCAGTATTTGCTGTCACCCACGCACAACTCCTCTTCAGACCAGAAGCGTAACCCGAAAAGCCGATCCAGCCTCAGCATGGCAGCAAGCTTATGATCAGTCTGAGAGACAGCCTTCTTCTTCCTCGGTCTGAACACCGGCCTCCCGATCCGCCCCATGGACGCCCGGCTGCAGAACGAGTCCGTCGATGGTTCTGATGAGCACGAGACGTCAAGAGAGAACCTGAGCGCAGCAGCAGTTCCTGCCGGCGCATCCCTGCGGGTACGCTGAGGGAAGTTAGCAATGTAGGCACGGCGGCCGGCTTCTTCTCTTCCACTGCTGCGGCGGCGGAATCCCTCCAAGGCCTCGGCGACGCTTTCCGGCCCCGGTTAGCAGACAAGACCTGGTCCTGGTCCCCGTGGACCTCGGCTTAGAGTATGCGCCGCCAGACACCGGCGACAACCGCCCCCTTAGCTAGACCCGGACATTGCAACCAAATCACCAAATTATCCCCCAAAACCCCTCCTCCCCACATTCACGAGCTTAGCAGGAAACCAAATCGAGGAGGCGCTGCTCCGGGAACACAAAACCAAGCACCGGACCACGGATCGGCTCTCTCTCCGCAAATCCGCGAGCAAAACCCTAGCAATTGACACCCAACCTCTGCGGCATTGAGGGCAGCGAGCTCGCAGACCTCGATCTAGACCCCAGAAACGCCCGAACCCCCCGTCGCTAGCTCTCGGAGGCGAAACCGAATGCTCAACTCCAGAACCTCGGAAGCACCGGCCGCAGGCGAGGAAATAGGCTCCCGCGAGGCCCGATTTGGGTGACCCCCGAGCAGCGAGCAACACAACCCTCCTCGGAACCCCGCGGCGCGCGAGCAGCCAAGAGGGGAACCCTAGGGACACTCGAGGAGGTGGAGGGAGAGGCGGACTGGCGGAGGCGGAGTGAGGTGTCCGGACCAAGAAGGAGCAGTAGCGGCAACATCTCAACTCGAGGAGGACGCGCTCCGGGGTGTCGACGGCGGCGCGTCGCGGAGGATCCATGCAACGTTCCCAAAGATGGGGAACAACATGTGGCGTAGGAGGCGAGGGCAAGGGGAACGCGAGGACGGGATCTGGTTGTGGAGCGCGGCCCATAGGCGCGTGCGAGACGGGAGTACCACGAGGGACGACGAAAAGTCTGTCGTAGTGGAGGCTGGCAGAATAGGGAACATATTCCTCCTTTTTAAGTAGTGTAGATAGTGTAGATGTAGATTTACCTTATATTGCTGTGATCCCTAGCGTTGCATTGCAAAAAACCGATCGGAGCACGATCCTGATTTGATAATCCTAAAACTGCCATATTGATTACGATTCGCTTCCTGAAACTGCTCTGAAAATTACCATGAAATTTAGATATGTTTCCGTTGTAAAATCGCCCCGAAATTTAATTATCATATATAATACAGATTGTCACCATGGAATACTTCAAGCATGCCGGTTGATATCAACGAAGATTTACTACTACTAGTGGTTGGGGCGCCCCTTGGGGCGCCTCCTAGCCGGTCGTTGGCGGTCCAATCTCTTTCTAATCGTGGTCCAATGGAAAGAACCAGTTACACTGAAAAAAGCTATGTATAGTCTGCTCGAGTAAGATCCAACACAATCCAGCCGAACAGTCACATGAGTACATGACCATCTAGTTGCTCCTGCTTCATGTCATAGTGAGATGCAAGACAGCCCAGTTCGACAAGGTCCAGACCTACATGAAACCTGTAGTATGGTATGTAACATCATATCGAAAATGGATGCAGTGGAACACCTTGTCTATTCAACTTCACATGATTTGCACAAGGGGTACATGCACTTAATACAGGTTGAAAACGGATTGAAATAGGTATATAAGGATCAAAGGAGGTTTAGTACGTCGAAATACAGTGATATATGCAGACAACATGACAATTACATGACAGCGGAACATATACTAAGAGGGAGGTGCAGCCAAACTGGGGGTAGTATGGACAATCTGAGATGCAGTCACACGAGACATTTTTTGGCAAGGGCAGGTGCGGCTTCTTCAGAATGGGCTCAAGCATGACTGCGGCTGGAACCTCGAGCACCTCCATGCGCATGGCTGGTTACTGGTGAGATGCAACAGAGATGAAGTTTAGGCAATAGCATATAGTGTTTAAGCATGTGAAGGAAAATTCAATTTGATGCGTTGCGGTAAGTAACACACAACACTAAATCATTCAGGTAGTAATGATTTATATCATATTAAGAGAAAGATTAGGAACGTCATGAAGTTTCACAAATAAGTCAAACAGGGCGAATAAGTGTAATCTTTAGATCCAATGACATATAGATAACATGCTGGTCATTCCCTTGGGTTAGTGTGTTGCTCAGGCAGATTACATATCAGGAATGTCGATGATCATGCAGAGAAATGAGGTAATTAGCTTCAAAACAATAATAATGTTCAGCTGAGAATGAAAAAGGAAGGATTTTCTAAGAGAGCATATTAGATTTAATCTCAGGTATAGTGTATACCATAATAGATTAAGTGTCAACCAGATCTTCTTACCAAACACAAATCAAGGCAGGTAATTTTTCTTTTGTTGTAAAAAGCAGGATAATGTCATGGATGACTAAAAGAACAATATGCATTGACAGTGCTAAATAGAAGAGAATAATATGCATCAGGCAAGCTCACCTTTAACTACCAAGCAAAAGATCCTTGGGCAGTATCATGAGAGAGTCCTCGTGGACTACAATCTAGTGATGTCTAGCCTAAGCTTTGTCACAGCACATGGGTAGTACGAATCTATGAACAAATATAAGAGGTAAGCTACCTATGTACCTATGTAAGATCAGAAGTGCACGTACGAAGATTGCCTCACCTGTTGGAACCACCTGGGAAGAACAGGGTGATAAGAAACAGGGGAAAAAAGTGAGTATCCAGAGAGGAAGTATTGCCATGCTGCATTCAACCTGCACAAAAGTATCAGTGCAGTTTGCTGAGAAACACACACACCAAAAAACATTTGTGACTTATCACATGTTCCAACTTCAGAGGCTACACCTGCTATGCCTCTGAACAGATAGGAAATATAGCACAAGGAATTTCTTAAACCAAGTTTAATTCAAAACGTACACCATGGCTGAAATGAAGAAATCATGTCCTTGCAGATATTTCAGATATCTACTTATCAATGCAGTAAAATGAATAAATGAAAGAGGACTAAACCGAGCAGGCAACACTTCTGCAACAAAGAGAAACAGGAAATAGGCGGCTCTATGAAGAAATTTTAGCAAACACTGAACATACTAATCCATAATAAAACAAAGTACCAGTACCGCCTACCGGGAGATGCAAAAAAAAGGGAGGACTATCCCCTGTTTCAGCTGGCAGCAACTTCAAATAATTCAAATCTGAATACTGTCTAATTATTAGGGGCTCCAAATGGAGTGATGCAATTCTACAAAAGGCAACTTGATCCCACAAAGGCAGTAGCAAATGACTGTTAATAATTAGTGTTTGCCACGCCCATTTCAGATAAGAGAACAGATTGGGACTGGACAATACTTTTAGGTCAAGATCAAACCAGTCTGGGGCCTTAATGGTTAGATCCTACTTTTGGATCTCTTTCATGCAACCCACAAACTCTGAAGCTTCAGGTCTGCGCAATACAAGTAAGAACGCACTTCACTGTGTATGATAGTTCAGGATAATGGTAAATTTCGGTACCGTTTCTTTAAATTTTTTTTTTGAGAACTCTCCACCTCTTTATTACAAGTTACTACTGTTTACATATCTCGTACAAACTCCATCAGGTGGAAACTGAAACCATACGTGCCTTCCATACTCTAAATGAATGGAACTTCTGGCCAGCGTGTGTGCATCAACATTCGCTGTTCTTTTCTCATGAACAAGCTCAACCTTCTCAAAGGACGTGGTCCTTGCTTTGATCTCCTGGGTGACATGGCCGTAAGAGCCCCATCCTTCCCCTTCAACGCTTCGCACCACATTGCTGCAATCCGTTGCCAATCTAAACCTCCTAATTAGCAGGTCAGCTGCAACAGATAGCCCTTCTCTACATGCCATAGCTTCGAGAGTCTCCGGGTCTGTGATCCCAAACAAAACCACCGAGGACGCACCCAAGAAGGTTCCATCTGCATCGCGAACCACCGCCGCGATAGCCGACTTCGCTGAATTCTTGGAAGTTGCAGCATCAACATTAACTTTCGCCATGCCCGCCGGCGGCGGGATCCAAGCTGGCCCTCTGGTGTCTTTTGCTCGCACCATAGTCTGTACTGGTGCAATCAAGTGCAGGTCTGAAAGAAACCTTTCGATAAAACAGTTTGTCGATAGCGGACTTTGGTAAATCCCTTCATGAATTGCCTTCCGCCTTGCGTGCCACAGGGCCCATAGAGTGACAAGCACCCTAGTCAAATCACCATGTGGTAGGGCTTTGATCACCGTCGCTAGCCACGCCTTCGCGTTATGCTCCTGGATATTGCCAATCATGTCGGTGATTTCATGCGGTGCTAAAGCCCATACAGACCGTGCCATGTTGCATTCCAAGATAGAGTGCCTCCAGGAGTCGGCGCCCCCACAGATTGTGCAGCTCCGTTGCGGCGCCATGTTCCTATGATGTAGAACATCCATTGTCGGGAGAGACTGCCGTGCAAGTCTCCATAGAAAGACCCTGATCTTTGACGGAACGTTCACTTTCCAAAGCGATGTCCATTCTTTTTCTGCATCCCGTACCCCCGACGAACCAGCCTGCTCATCAAGCCATGCTGTTCTTCTTTCTCGTGTGTCAACAAGCATGCGATATGCCGACCTGACTGAGAACACTCCCCTCCTGTCATAGTGCCAGGCCCAAAAGTCATCTTGTCGCCTTGTGCTCAGAGGAATACTCAGGATTAAATCCCTATCCATCGGCAAGAAAAAGGTTTGCAACTTCTGCCTATTCCAGGCCACAGTTTGTACATCAATGAGTTCACTGACTACTTGAGGTGACTCAGCATGTATACAAGCAATTGGGCGAAGTAACCCATCACGTGGCAACCAATTGGTATTCCAAATACTTGTATTTTCTCCTGTTCCAATTCTTCTGATAAGCCCTTGCTTGAGTACCGCTCTGCCATCACAGATTGAACGCCAGATCCGAGATGGCGATGTACCCACTTGTGCATCCAGGAAATCACATTCCGGGAAGTAGACCGCTTTAAGTATTCTTGCACTCAGCGAACTAGGATCCTGTAAAACACGCCATGCCTGGCGTGCAAGAAGTGCTAGGTTAAAGAGCTCAATATCCCTAAAACCGAGGCCTCCAAGGTACTTTGGCTTCGTCATGTCTTCCCAAGAAACCCAACATGTTTTCCGTTGTCCGTCCTTGCTCCCCCACCAAAAATTACGGAGAAGGCTGTTTATATGATGGCACAAGCCCCTAGGGAGCCGAAAGCAAGACATCGAATAAGTCGGTATAGCCTGAGCCACAGCTTTGATGAGCACTTCCTTACCAGCTGCCGACAACAACATCTCAATCCAACCTTGGACTCTTTTCCAAACTCGATCTTTGAGGTACTTGAAAGCTCCATTAATTGAGGCTCCCACATCAGATGGCATACCCAAGTATTTTTCACTCAAGGAGACATTATGAACATTCACAATCTCCATGATCTCTTGCCTAACCAGATTCTGGCATCCTTTCGCAAAATGAATAGATGATTTATCCAAGTTCACTCGTTGTCCAGAAGCATTGCAGTATAGTTGTAATGCATCCCTCACCTCCTCAGCACTCTCCCTATTAGCTTTGAAAAACAGCAGGCTGTCATCCGCAAACAGTAAGTGACTAACCATCGGGGCCGATGGCGCCACTTTAATGCCACTTAGGGTCGATGACTCATTTCTTGATTTTAACAGGCACGAAAGGCCCTCTGCTGCCAACAAAAAAAGATAAGGAGAAATAGGATCACCCTGACGGATGCCCCGGGAGGGAGTAAAACTCTCGAGATGGTCCCCATTGAAAAGAACTGAAAATGAGACAGTTGTTACCATACGCATTACCATCTCCACCCAACGCCTGTGGAAGCCCATCTGAATCATGATGGCACTAAGATAGTCCCACTCTAATCGATCATAGGCCTTCCGCATATCAAGCTTCAAAGCACAACACCTCAACTCACGGGCTCGCTTGCGTTTCATAAAATGCAGGCATTCGAACGCCGTGATAATATTATCCGTGATCATCCGCCCTGGAACAAATGCTGATTGCTCCTCCGATATAATCTCCGGTAGTATCTCCTTCAGTCTGTTCGCTAACACCTTCGATGCTATTTTATATATGACGTTACAAAGACTGATCGGTCTAAACTGCCCCAGCTCCTCTGGACTCGCCACCTTAGGGATGAGAACAATAAATGTTTTATTAATGAGTGCTGGGTCATCTTCTCCTTTCAAAATCCTCAGAACAACTGATGTTACTTCTGCTCCGCATAACTCCCAGTGCCGCTGAAAGAAATGTGCCGGAAAACCATCAGGTCCCGGTGCCTTCGTGGGGAACATCTGGAAAAGGGCCTCCTTTACCTCCTTCTCCTCGAAAGATTTGAGTAGGCCCTCATTCATCTCGGGGGTAACCTTGGTGGGGACTGTCTCCAACACGGCCTCCATACCTTGGGTGCCCTCCGATCTGTACAAGTTCTTATAAAAACTTGTAGTTGCACTTGCCATTTCATGTACGTCATTTGTCATGGTTCCATCCTCTTTTCTCAACTTTGTTATTTTGTTCTTCTTTTTCCTTTGGCTAGCACGTAGATGGAAAAATTTAGTATTTTTATCCCCTGCTGTCAGCCATTGGATCCTCGACCTCTGCTGCCACATTATTTCCTCTCTATGGCTCAACTCGATTACTCGATCAGTCACTTTGATCTCGGCATGTGTTGGTCCCGTCCTCAGAGGATCTGCCTGCAGCCTCTCTAATTCCGCCTTAAGCTTGCTTAACTCAAGTCTCACGTTGCCAAAAGTATCTTTGTCCCAGTTCATGAACTGTCCCGACATGCTTTTTAATTTATTCTGCAAGGCTGAAAGGTTCGCCGCTGTACCATCTGACCGCCATGTTTGCTCGACCATTGTGTTGAAGCCAGCATGCGACTCCCACATTAGCTCATACCTGAACTTCTTGTTTCCCCTTCGCCGTTGCTCAGGTTTAGGTCCCCAAGTCAGTAATATTGGTCCGTGATCAGAGGATGCCGCTACCATATTTTGCAACGTTGCCGAGGGAAAGCGGCTACTCCAATCAGCCGTAGCAAGGGCCCTATCAAGACGGACTCGACAAAAGGAACCTCCCACCACCTTCTTCTCAAACGTCCAACTGCGGCCCTCGTATCCAAGGTCACGAAGCCCACATACATCAACCATCTCACGAAAACCCGCGATCTGCGCATTACTCCTTTCTTGCACACCCACGTGTTCCGAGCGATGTAGAACCTCGTTAAAGTCGCCCATGCAAACCCAAGGGAGTGATGAAGCAGACTTTATATATTTGAGCATATCCCACGTTTTAAAACGTTGGTTGGTCTGTGCCTCCCCGTAAACACAAGTAAGTCTCCATGGCTCACAGCCATTCTCAGTAATTATAACATCAATATGATACTGTGAATACGGCAAAATCTCAATTTTTGTTTCATTATTCCAATAAATCCCAAGACCGCCACTGCGGCCTGAACTACTTACAGCAAAAGCTCTATCATATCCTAGCGTTCTGCTAAGATTTTCAACCCGAGTCTTGTGCACTTGAGTCTCGAGCACACATAACACGGTAGGGGCAACACGGCGTGCAAAATCACGCACCTCATTCACTGTCGCAGAGCTGCCCAACCCACGACAGTTAAAGCTTGCACAACTCATTGCACTTGGCGGCACTCCCCGGAGGAGCCCGCCACATTGTTTTGAACACCTTTTGTTCTCCCACTATTAGCTGGTCCTTTCTTCTGTCTTTTGAGATCCTTCGGAGGGATGTAGGCAGGAGGCGGCGGTGGGACACCGAGCGCACCCTCTGTCGTTGCAGGTGCATCCTCCAGCAGTAACTGTCTCTGAGACTTAGGTCGCTCGCTGTTCCCATCAGCCTCCTCAGGAACCGGCATATTGTCGTTGCAGGTGCATCCTCCAGCAGTAACTGTACCGTTTCTTTAATGGTACTGCAATATTAGACTGAAAGAAACTTGAGTCATACGAGCTAATCATTGCACAGGCCCAACAAAATGGGCTGTAAAATAGACCTTGTGACTCCTGAATTCAGCCAATGGTTGAAGCTGGGTCAGAGATACCTGATATAAATGATAAATCTCTGAAGATTTAGATTCAGGCCCCTCAAAGGCTACAGACACAGTCAACACCTATCATGCATGAAAGCGATGAAAATGCTGGCGAAACATCTGATAAAGAACTAATCACACTGTATCGCAGGCCGCTACGTTTGTGATACATATCCGTAGCCTTTATTGGCAAGCATGGTTGCATTGTTCCGAAATAGATGGGATGATAAAAACTGAGACACTTCCTAATGTAAACGGAGATAACTGAATGACAAAGGCATGCTTGCAGAAAAATACCCTAGTGCTCATAAGGTATAAATATGCGCCTATCCATGGTTTAAGCCCACAAACCTGTGTGGCCACATCTTTAATTCATCTTCAATGGGCTTCAGAATAAGATCACAGAAGCTTTAATTGCATAATTTAGTAGCGAAGGAGGTGGATTATCATCAATTGTCCAAAACCGATTCCTTGCAAATCCATGTTGTTCAAGAATTCCATGACATCAAAACTGCATTAACAGGTTAGTTCTCAGTGATCGGCAGAAAATCTCTAAAGAGATCTAAGCTCCCACCCTTGGGAGCACTCCTGGTCGATCGAGGGGTCGTTTTCACGGGCCCCGCACGTAGAGATAATGCGTCGCTTTCTCACGTTTCGACTGGTCGTGTGCAAGGCGGCCGCTCGGTCAGGCGGTTCACTCGGATACCGCCTCCAGGCAAGGGATATTCTCCGTGCCTGCCCATCCCCTCCCCTCTCCACCACGTTCTCAGCCCCGCCTGGTCGCCTCCCTCTATTGCCGAATTCCTTTGACCTGACGCCATCCATGCCGCAGTCGCCGTTGTCCTCTCCCCGTCGAACTTGCGTGCCTAATATGATGTCCCCATCGCGTGTGATGCACGGCCGCTGTCAACTCACTCCGTTCCCTACCACATCTCCGGCGATCCAACCGACCAGTGTTGTGAAGAAACGGGGTTGCACCGGCCTCTCTCCGCTCCCGTCATCTCACTCCGGTAGCCGATCATGCCGGCCGCATCCACCGTCTTCGTCGCGTCGGCCGTCCGGTAGATGGGGATGAAAGCTCCTCTCCGTCGATGGTGCTGCACCCATGTCCACCTCCACCGCCGGAAACAAAGCAGCCATCCTTCCTTGATCCCCTACCCTGTCTATCACTTCAACCTGGTATGGAAAAATCAGCAGTTCGTGTGTTTTGATTCTACAAGATCTTCTCGCCTCCGGTTTCAGTTCTTCTTCAACCATGTCTTTGAGTCTTTCTCTATACATATGTTAGTAGTTTAACTTATTTTTTTCTAATGTATATAGTGACTGAACAGCTGAATAGAGATTTTAGTAATACATGATGCGAATTTGGTTCTCTGTATGGCAATATTTATGTGTCCATCTAGAACCTTGCTCTATGCCTTCGTATTACTGAAACTGCTCCATGCCTCAATCAGACTGTATAGTATCCAGTGTGAGCAGGTGTAGTTGTCGCCATCTGTCTAGACTCTAAATACCTTTTGCAAACTGTCGACAAGAGTGCATCTTTAATGTTCAACAAACAATGATTCTAGATTGATAGATTTATCAGAAAAAACTTTACTTTGTCTTGTTGTTTTTTTGATTTTTTCAGACAATGGTTGTGGCCGGGCATGGACATGCAAGGCTTCAAACATTCAGTTTTTATTTCTGCAAAAGATTTGAAGCTCCATGTTTCCCAACTGATGTTTAGTGTTCTCAGATCTTCATTGCAGGAGAACAAATGGCATATTCACTCACGGTGTACATATTTTATGGGAGGAATAAAGAGGAAACTTTCGGTTGAGACTCAAGTGTTGCATTATGTTCAATCAGATTTACATGTTATGTTATGCTGACCTGCTAATTCTGAAAACTTCACTTTTGTTGTTGTAAACAGAAGCTTGTGATACCCATGTTCTGAATAATAGTATATGTGCATTAATTACACATTAGGACCTTACTCCAAACACTCTCGGCCTGTTTTGATTATTATCAGTCACACTGGTCTGTCTGTTTTTCCCAGGATCATCCAAAGAGGAGAAAAAGAATGGGTGTTTTCTTCCATACCCGCCTTTTCGATATCCTGAAGTTATTGTGTACCTCAATTAGTGTTGGGTAAACTAGAATTGCTTTCTCTTCTCGCAACCTCTCCCTTTGGTGCACTATTAGAATTCTCATTTAGATTTTGCACTTAGGTACCCTACCATGAATTCGACCTTTGAACCTTACTCTTAATTATGTTTCTGTAACAACGACAACCAAGTCTATCTTACGTTGCTATCAAGGTAATACTTACTATACCAAGTTGCACCCAAACTGCAAATTTGGTACGTAATGTAGCTTAAAAGTTTGGTGTAGTCAGCCGTTATGCCATCAAGCTGGATGCCAATATTGAACCACTACAAGTAACAACAGAGGTTTGATAGATAAATCTGCAGGTCGTGCTCCATTAGATTCGTTGTTGGTCAGCGTTGCTCCACCTCTGAACATCAACTCTGTAAGCTAATGAGTGCTGTCAGGATAACAATTCTATTGGTTGTCCACAAAGTGTGTCTTAAGTTTTTATCTCTACTTTTATTTTGTTGATTTTTTTCCTTTCTCTGGAAACTCATCTGAATAAAAAACCATACAGACAATGAAAGTAAAACTGTTTTATCCACATGTCTAGGATTGTGAGATCAGTGGATGTACTGTTATAGGTGCTATTGGGAAGCTCAGGCGGAACCCAACCTTGCTGGTCTGCTCTTCCTGGTACCCCGAGCTATTCATTTGGAACTGCTATGACCTCTTGCCACACCGTGTTGGTCATCACTTCCATTGTATGCGGGTCATCTTGCTCAAGCCTCCTTGCTGCATTGGTATGGTGTTTTCAAGACATGGAACTTTCCGACAATGCCATTTTCTTTTACTGTATTTCTCATGAGACTATTACGGGTGCTTACAAATTTTCGTCTTGCTGATATATACTCACGCGTGCTCTCATTGCTGGTAGATTTCCAAATCACTGATTAAAATTCAGATCCTTGTGAGTTCCTAAACTGAAAATCCATGTCAAAACAGTGCCATCTGTTGTTACACTTCTTCGAATTGATATGCTTCCTGCAGCAAGTAGGATGAAAATTGGCCAGGTTGATGCATACATGGTCATACTAAACATCTACTGCTGTGTAATTCTTCTCGTGGGTAGAGAGAGTAAAATTTGAATAATTCAGTGGTCTATTTGAAATAAGTGGAAGAAGTATTACATCACAAAACCACTAATAGGGAGGTAATTATGTTGAGTATTTGGCATGTAGAAAAATATAGCAGTTCAATCTAATTATTCCATGCTCTTGTTATCTTTCAGGACATCTGTAGTGACAAGTAGCTACTGTCAACATTAATTGTGTTGATATAGTACTGTGTGCATTCTTGTTTGACATATCTGAGCCCAAAGAGGAGGATGTACATGCTGATGTTGCTTGCATAGATGCAGTGCTACAAATCATCACCATCCTCCCAAAAAAATAAATTATTTGGAAGTAGAATCATTGGGTATGTGCTTGCATTTACATTGTTCTCCTTATTGAAGAGTTGCTTGAGTAGTTATGAATCTACATGGTCTCTTGAAACAATCAATAATCCTAAATAGCTGGATTATAAGAGATACATTGTGACCAAGATCATTCTTATTCGGTCAAATAATACCATCATGTATCTATTTTTTTTAACTTGGGGGTTGCTTCTACAAATATGTTTATTTATCATTCTGGTGAGATAAAATTGTATTATTCCGTTCCTAATTTATGTTAATGCTTCCCTTGCTGGTCAGTATTTCTGATTTGCTCGAAGTTGTTGACGGCCATCTTCATATATTTGTTGCACACTCAGTAATATGTTTGTTTGTGAGGCCACAACCACCTTTTATGAATATCCGAGTTCCTGGATGTTATAAAATGTAGTTGGGGTGTCCCCAATGAAAATATTTGCAGTGGACATACTTCACCATTTGTGTTCCTTGTGGCTGTCCGATTCATGATAAACAAAAACCTGTTGTGTAGTGTGCCAAGTATTGACTATTGCTTTAGAGAAGTATTGCCTACTTAACATGTGTAAGTTCTCTTAGTATGTGGCGTGCAGTTCTGGACTAAAGTCATTCCAAATAATTGTATGTCTTACCCTCTCCATAATTCAAATTGCTACTTCTTTCCATTTGTTTCTACTAAGAATTTGAGGTTCACTTAGAATCTCTTATACAAGGCCATCGTCAGTTCTGTTGTCATATTTTTTAAGTGATGGATAAATAATTGTGTTTGATATGAGGACGGCGCAGCAAAGCGCGCAGGGTCCATCTAGTATTTTTAGAATGCCCAAGCATTATGTGTGAAGGTCACATACTTGGGGAAAGCAAATGGGTTCATACCATGGAACCTTGTTGGAGGTTTGAAATTGGCCTGCAAAAGAGAAGTTTAATTTCAATAGCCGAGTCTAATATATAACACGATTAACACTTCAGAGAGAAAAAAAATTGTCTGACTGAGACATAACGACACCATAATAAGAAATTATGAGAAGAAACTAATAACTAAAATCGTATTGCATTCAGGCAGAGACAAAGAGGCGAACATCGCAAACTAAGAATGCAGAGACCAAGCAGATCCATTTTTTTATTGATATTGCAGTGACCATATTTGTTATGAAAATTACAAGACTGGTTAAACTTAAATTAGTGAAATATAAGTGCAACTAAGAATACATGAGCTACCTGCAGAAAGAAAAAATAGGCCATAGAATAATGTGTAAGCTTACACATACAATACCTGCAGAAAGAGAAAATATGCCTTAGAGGTGTGTGCAGCTGAGCACAGGAGTTAAAAAGGAGCACTGTTTTCTTATCCCAAAGCCAGTTCAAACCATCAAAAACATGACTGACTTGATGTATCAACATGCCATTTATGCACATCAGTTTAGCATGCATGAAAGGGCGACAATCCTGTAGGTGTGCATATTCTACTATATTTTAACAATCTATCTGCTTTCACAAACAATGATTTTATCGTCTGAAAATAGCTTAGAGCAATATGCACTCTACATAATTACTAAGCTGCACCGATAATTCACTCAGTGCACAGAATAGTAGACGGTGCTTGCTTAGTGAGAATGCAAGGAAGAGATAATTAGCACAAACCTAGAAGGTCAGAAGCATGTACCTATAGATTTATCTGTTGGGTTGTCCAAAATTGACGACTCGAATGCACCAAGGTAGAAACTCAAGGAGCACAGCTAGGTCTGCACAAAGAAAATGCTTGAGTAAGCTAGAAGACCCGTTGCACACAAAAATAACAATAAGTGTAAACCAACGAACATAGGAAAGTATCTGATGACATACAGGAGCACCAGATAAAATCTCCTACCGGTTTCAGAGAAGAAATGATTTTGGGTTAGTACACATGCATCTGGCTCCAAGAAAAAACCTTGCATACCAATGGAAACATAATCTAATTTGAGATCACCTGAATGAGTAGCAAATACAAGCACATGACTGCCCAGAAAGAGACTAAAACATCATGATACACCTAGAGGATGAGAAGACTGCCCAAAATGTCGCTAAAAATCCATCTGGACCTTCATAATCTACAAAAGGGTAATTCTGTGTATTAATTATCGAAACAGAAAATGTTACAGTATTTCCATATATCATATATCAACAACTTCTCCCCAACCAAAGTTTATAATTACAGCCTATAACTACATCATCGAGACCAATAGTAAACCACTATCAATCTGATGCTTAAATCACTACACGATGGAAAGAAGAAACAATCAAGTATACCTTTAATCCAGCGGTTTAATGGAGCTTCTGGTCCAGTAATCGTATCTCCACATCTACAGCTAGCAGATCTCCTTATCTGATGCAAATAGAGGGGAAAACGCTCAAGTAGCACGATATCCTCCACTGAAGATCCTCCTTCAGTTCGATCTGCCGCAACACCACTTCGTACACTGCCTCGTTGATCGCAGGCTCGCCGGCTCCCCAGCGACGAGGCCCGCGCTCACTAAAGCAATGGCGCCTGTGCCGCCACTGGTTCGTGTGCTCCAAGCAGGCCAAGGCCGCAACCGCTGCGCCTCCTGACCACTGAGCCGCGCCGCCGTGAACCACCGTCCAGGCCGCTAGAGGAGAGAAGTGGGAGATGGGGACGGCTGGAGCCTGGAGGGCGAGGGAGCTAACAGGGAAAGGGATCGAAAGCGGAGCGAGGGCGCTGGGTGCGGCGGCTAGGGTTTCCGTCGGGTGCTTTTGTTTCACGCTCCAACGGCCAAGATGGACGCGGAGCTCAGTCACGAATCGAACGGTTTGGAGTGCTCTCGCTAATGCCCAGCATAGTTGGCTATCGTGGGACGCTGTGAGATAGGGCAAATAGTCACGCACTTGCTTGTTCTCAATACTGCTATTTCCATTGCAATCTAACTTGCTAACTATGCGTCCCCAAAAAAAAAAGACTTGCAAAATGTGCGGAACGTCTCCCTACGATTCATCTGGAAACGTCCAGACTCAAGATTTCCGGGCAACCGCAATCACCTGACTTTGGTGTCACGAAATATATAGGAGTCCGGGAGGTCACCGAGCACCACCATGGGGAGATCTGCTTCGCACGGCGACATTGTACTGCAAATCATACTTCAGCACCTGCCCGTTGGCAACCTTTTTGTTATGCAGGAGCTGATGCAGCTGAGGTGATTGACCCACCACCAGGTTATTTCATTCTCTTCACATTGTGTACCTACATCAAGGAACAAGTTCAGTTTATCATGTAGTGCTTTGCATTTTGTGATGGTCGCTGCTTAATTTTGAATAATTTAGCTTTTGAATGGATTCCATATTTTACAGGAGTTTGGGAGAAGATCTGAGCTGAAGCATACGAGTTCGGAAAAGGAGGAGTTAACATTAGAACTTAGCTCGATATGGTTGGACTAGAGCCATTCACAGGAAAATTCGATTTATTGTGGCGGGTTATTATTTACATTACTATTAGTACTATAGCACAACCAATTCGATTTATGTTCCCCGCAAGAGACAAGAAGCTTTTCTCTTCCTCTGGAACAATTGTTGAGATTATGATGAGTATTGGTTATGTGGTAACATATGCAAGTTTAGTTAAATTGCCACACAAAGATGAGCTAGCTGGTGATCTCAAGGTTGTTGCATTCTTTTTTTCATTTCCTTACTTTTATGGTGTTACTAGTACAAATGCCCGTGCGTTGCCACGGGTCTTCAAATTTTATTTTTCAATGCACATATGTAATTCAGAACTCACTATGAAAATTCGAAACAAATCATGGATATCATAATATACATATACTACAACAATACTACAACATGATAATACCGAGCGCAATGACAATACAACATTGTTATGCATTGAGGTACCACGACTTCTGTAATGATGAGGCTTAGATAACCCAACCTGCTAACAAGTCCTTATATCCAGTAAACATGAGATGGTGTTTGAGATTAAAGTGCAACGGTTACATGAAAGTGGTTGTGGTCTAAAGATACTCATCACTATCTATCGACTATTTTTACTATTATCATGTATACAAATACATTTGGTAGCTTTCTTTTTTAAAATGGGTAAACACTGACATCTAGGTTCTGATCTTTAACCATTTGACAACTACCAAGCAGAAAATGTTATGTGAGCATGTATCTTCAACATGCCAATAACACTTCTTGGCAAGAAGTAATGTGATGGTCCAAAAAAGCTCATATTGTTACACATTTTACTCGCCCCCACCCGTCATCGCCACAAGCCGCGTGTCCTCACCAACGAAAAGCTTGCCCCACTCCTCATGTCCATCACGAGAAGCCTCGCGGCGCTCCTCTTCACCATCACTGTATGTGTGGCTGTGGTGTGTGTCCGTCCCCTTCACCTCCTCCTGGCGACCATCCCCTCTTACTCCATCAGTGAGTGTGCAGGAGTCAAAGACAAATGAAAGAATCATAAAGCTAATGAGGATAAATTCCTGGCCATCATATGATGTAAAATAAAATGCTAATATTACTCTGGTTGTTTCCAAGAGTGCATATAACTTTTTGTCGGAGGGCAATCATAGCGTTGACACAAATTGCAGTCCCTATTTTCAAAGAACAGCGTGTGTGGCGTGTGTCCGTCCCCTTCACCTCTCCCTGACAACCATCCCCTCTTACTCCATCAATGAATGTGCAGGAGTCAAAAACAAATGAAAGAATCATAAAGTTAATGAGAGATAAATTCCTAGCTATCATATGATGTAGAATCAAATACTAATATATGTAAATCATGCTCAGTCATTTTTGCAACATAGATTACATTTATGTAACAATAGAACACAACTGCAAATGATTCAATGCATTATCAAGGTATATAACAGACTTTAAGACTAATAGAGGCCAGTAGTGTAACATCAGGAGAAACTTTTATTAAAAAAACGTCAAGGGGTTCATTTCTTCATGCAACTTGAGGTAGGTGGGGATTAGGAAAGCATGTCATTTCAACAATTTATAAGCATTTCAAAGAAGCCTGTACAAGCAATCTAGCTTAAGGAAAATAAAAACTTCCAAACAACTGTATAAAGATAACACTTTTTTGGGCGCCATCAACACATTCAATAATTACATATGAAGTAATGTTATTTTCTTCAATAAGAATACAGCACGATCATCACTAAGAATTACAAAAACACGCAAGCCACACAAGGTAGTCCTGATCATACTTGCATACCAAAATTACTATACATCATCATCGCCAGTTCCTCTGATATTAAGCCTATCAGACAAATACAAAAAGAACCACGGTCAAATATACAGCTGAGAAAATAGAGCATACATACTAACTATAAAGAAGGTGAGCATTATTAACCTTGCTATAAGGGAATTAAAAATTAATGAATTTCCTAAAGAAGTAGATAGTGCATGCTCACCAGAAATAGGACCTTATGTAAAGGGAAGGCATAATAGGCCTAATCATTTGATTTGTAGCAACCAGTCCAGAAATACTCATATGGCTATGTTTTTGTTACATGTAGCAAAATTAAATGTCATGTCTGCTTATTTTGGAAAACATGCCTAAAACACATCAAATGACCATTGCCCAATATAATAGGAACCATTAAATAGTCACAGAAAGTTGTAAGAAACACAGTAAAAATCTCTTATCAGATACTCTCCTTGCCTTGATATGTTCAGTTGAAAGGTTCCAATAATAAATGAGTTTGTATTTAACTGAAAGGTGTCGATACGTGAGAACCAATATTTCAGTGGCTTTGTCAATAAGAGTAAGTTTTTAGCAGCTACCTATGATCAAAACCAGTTGGATGAAAGGAGATAAATCTCCAGGGTAGAAGTTCAAACGCAATGTGAGATATACAGGTCCTGATTGGCTACAGGTGCTACTCTCAAATATTTCAAAAAAAGTAAGGGGGCTTGTTCTAAGAGTTCTATAGATGGCTTGGCCTTTAAGGTGCGATTCCATTCATGGAAAGGATGAGTGTTCCACTGATGGGTCTATTTCATTTCTCCAAACCTGTCTGAACAGTTTGTAATGTGCGAGTGTTTTGCAGGAGACTAACAATTCAAAAGGCAAAGCCCCCGCTACCAGCCAAGGCATTCAAGCTATTCATGTCAACTCATCTAGCCAAAAGGTTCATATTCATCATTTATTGAATTAATAGATCCATAGAGCAGCGAGCAAATCCAGAAAGCAACACCTGAGAAGGCCAATATGCTATACACAATTAGAACCATGGCAAAACCTCTGGTAGCATAAATAACCATCATACATTGTATGTTTAGCTAAACCTACTCAAGGGTGGTGCTCTCTAGCATTTATTAACCTACAGCAGTCGCATCGATATCCATGAGACAAAGAAGCGGAGGAATAATTAAATTAACTTTAGTGGGAAGTTTAGGAAACTAATTGGCAAGATGCTGCAGCTGCCACACATAACTAAACCATGTTGTATCAGGAAATCTTCATGTTACATTAACTAAACCATGCTGTAAAACTGAAGGTCACGTCAATATGTTTAACTATGAAAATATCAAAAACGTGTTCTATTAAGCTATTTTTTCGTACCAGAGAACAAAAACTGCAAAAACTGGATAGCATAGCCCAAAAAGTTGTTGATAACTACAAAAACTGTCATCTTTTATGGATTATTAAGATTTTGTTTTCTGTGCCAATTAGAACCGCAGCTTCTTCCTCCATATCAACTATTACTTGCTTGCAAGACAATAACTTGCCCACGTTTAGGTACCTTATATGGATATACTATTGAAGAAGAATTCCAATTTAAGAAGTTTGACAGTATGCTCTCATAATCAACATTCTCCTGCACTGATCTGAAGAATCTGCATATATTCTCTAAATGCTTGCACATCAATCTTAATAATCTCCTCCAAGGCTCTGATGGTAAGATAACTTTTGCAGTTGCCAGCAATAGTGGCTAGCATAGCCAAATGGCCTCCTTTCCCTAGCAAGACAAGGATTGTCCTGGCTTGAGTTCCAAACACATCCAAAGTTAGCTTTGCCAGCCTCATCAACAAGCACAAGATCTTGAAGTATATCCAAATTCGCCCTTATGGCGTGAAACACTTACTAAAGAGAATATTTCTATGATATGTCATCTGGAGCAGAATATAGTTAGCATTTTACCTGGTTGGTGAGCTCTTATGTTTCTTCTTCAGCCTCATCTTTCTCTATTGTTTTTGTCAATGGCATCAGAAATCATCTCAAGCTGCATTGAAATAGTGATTGATATTAATTTCCAGAATTATTTTTGAAGTGATCTTGATAATAAGGGGTGCTGACAGCTACAACATTTGTTCTAAAATTTTTGTAAAAAAATCACATATCTGACAAGAAGAAACAATATCATTTCTGAAAGCATTCTTTCAACTATTTCAGAAGGTAATACCCATCAAGCGATGGCGGTAATCAACAAAGTGAGATCATGTAGTCACCTGCTCCCAAACTTCCAGGCTTCAGCATTGGCCCAGGACATCTGAAATGTATGCGGCCGGTGGTCATTAGGATAACACAAGCACGTCATTTGGGTAATCTCAAGGGTGCTCCTTTAGGCTATCCAACAGCGACGCTGGTGCTCACGAAGGTTGGCATTTGACCATAAACACCTATGAACGCTTCAGCAGCCCTTGTTTTGGAATCCTCACGTCCACCTGAATGGCTTGTTGAATCTGCACAGAATGAACTGATAATTTAAACAGTCATATATGACAATGCATTACACGGACTAACATTCATATGACGGCTATATTACCCCATGTCTCACATTGTTCCTAAGTCCACTATCTTCAGTATAGCCCCACCAGCCATTCCATAAACCATTTTTGTGAACCTGGAGATTGGGATCCCTCGTTTTTCGTCAAAGCTTGATCTCATCAGCCGGCCTGTACTTGGTTGACTTGTTGGATGTCGAGTGATGGTCGATCACATCTCCTGCAAGTTTTCAACTCAGTATTCTAAGCAAACCTGTATCCCTAAATTTGTTAGAACATTTCTTACCTTGATCAAAATAATCCTTCCTTCAGTTATAGCCATTTCCCAGGCTATGTGATTTTCTCTGTACAAAACAACTGTATCTACCGCGATACTACAGATTCCATACACCTAACCACATGCATCCTCACCTTGAAAGAGTGTCATTCCAATATCATAGTTTAATGCAGATCATCTTCTATGATAATTCAGACTGCAGCTTTGATCTTCTTTGGAGTATATGATGCATGAAAAATGATGGAAAGATGCACAACATATGCTAGTCCCATGAACTTCTGTTAGTTCCATGCATATTTCTGAAACTTGAGGTTCTTCTTTACAATATTAACCGGTTTGCTAAGTGGTAAACACAGCATATGCTAGTCCCATATAGATAATCAAAATATGTGAAAGCAATTCGAAAATGCTCCAGATTTGCTGAATGCTAATACTCCTTAACACTATCACTTGACTCCACATAAGAAAATGCAGTACAACATACTGAATGACACAAGAATGTAATGTATGTGTGAACAAACTGTAGAGCAAAATGAACCAATGAGATTTAATTTAAGATCCAAGTAAGTAATGTCTCTAGATAGGATAATAGATACAACTTTCATAACGAGAACCATCACAAGAATCGTCAGTAACTACTGCTCTAGCACAAGATGTAACGATTTTAGAAGAAATGCATATGCGCTGCAATGACCAAGATCAATTTAAGCATAGGATAGACAATGAGCAACAAAATATTTTTTAAGGCCAACTACCTTGGGCGTTTGGGAGGTCCTGGTCCCCTTGCCATGCCTTCTGCCAGAGCAAGTCAACGATGTCGAAATTCGAATCCTTGTGCAGTGATCTTTGGAATATATTATAAATCATTTTTTGTTGTAAAAGGATCATGCTAATAATATATTCCAAAACTCAATAAACTTTCACCCTTGCTAGTTTTAACATTAAGGAAAATGAGGTTTAATTTAATTCGTCTCTTCTCTACTGAACGCCCACTTTCTGCTAGCCTTGATTGCTACCATCCACAGATTTTCAATGAATTTTGAAATCTTGGTGGGAAATACTCACGCCCAATCATCGTGCTCATTACAAAAATCACATCATCAGAAGCAGAAAACCAAATTAATTACCTTCATAGAATCAAAGAAAAACTTCAGGTTACTGCATATGGGTTCAGTTGGCTTTTTCATTGGCGGTCTTGCTAGATTCTACATCCTGAAAAAGGATACTGAAGTAACGTTGAACTTGAATAAAGTTGCAAATTTTGGTTACAAGAAAACATGGTCTTATACTGAACTTTAATGAAGAACTTGATGTTTTTTCAGTTAACCTTAATGTGGCACACCATCGTGACCATGCTCATTGCTCTAGTAGCAAAGTGAGAAAGGAATAATGAACCAAGCTTTAATCACCTGTATTTAGAAACACGGCAGTTGTTGAACACATCAGTTTCTAATCACCTTGGTTTTGCATGCTTGTAATGCCCTGAAATAGAGTGTAGGCTGCAGGCTCAGAATGTGCTGTTGGAAGATGTGACATTTAACTTGGTCAAGTTCTGTGATGGAGAACCACCACCTCCATGAAAAATGTAATATGCATAACTCAATTCTACATATTTACTCTTATACATAATAGCAAAGAAAAGAACATACAGTGCTCAGGAAATTCACTCTGAAGCAAGACTCAAATATTAAACCGAGATATTGTATATCGAAGTAATTAAAGTGAGGCTCGAATATTAAGCCAAAACTACGCCGTGCACAGGTAATTCACATAAATGCCTGATCAGATATTGCATTGCCAGAAGTATTCATTCCCCTTATGTCTGGTACTTTAGCATAGTTGCTGAAGTGTACCATCAATTATATAATCTGTCATAGAAATGCACATGTATGACAGAAAAACTAAAGTACCACAATTAAATGCAGATTTTAGAATTCTTCTAAAATAGAAAATTTAAACATCAAACATTAATATGGCTTGTTTTCATAGCATGAACTTACACAAACAATCGAGAACATTCATATGGCTTCTTTTCATAGCATAAACTGGCACAAGCATTCATATTGCTTCTTTTAATCGCTTGTTTAGGTATCACTGTAGTTTCTCAAATAAAATCGGCTTTTCGGTTTCCCAGTATACACAGCCACCCAAATAAAATCAGCTTTTCGGTTTCTAGTATACACAGCCACGCCTCCAGCGCTGTATGCAGGCTTTGCTTAACATGGACCATCACTCAGGGTAGAGAACATAGTTCAAGCATATGTAACAAATGGCTAATTTGCTTTGAAATAAAAGTACCCAACACCCATCAAAAAATATTATTTTGATACAAATGTGAGTTATAACTACGAAGCATCTCCATATATAGAAACAAATTGGTTGTACAAACTACTGGGTTGAACTCTGCAATGGTTTAATCAACAGAGACAATTAAAAAATGGTTTAATCAACATAGCTTAAGTATCTGCGTCTGTCTTGCATAATTGGCAGTTTTGTCTTAACAGATATTTCAGCAATTTCGTTGCAAACTAACCTCTGAATTTCCGGCAGCGAACCACGGACGGCGGGGGCAGTGGAGACATCAAGTGGGTAGCAAGCGTTGTCCAGGTCGACGGTAGGTGGGTTAGAGGGCGCGCGTCGTCGTCGTGACCGATTGGTCCGTGGCCGATCGGATAGGGCGGCGGTAGGTCGAATAGGGAGGGGGCGTCGTGGTGTGAGCTCGGAGAAGACAAGGGTGGATAGCGCGGCCGCAGAGGCGTGTGAGCTCCGATAGGGCGGCGGCGTCCTCCGGTGAGCGCGGATACTGCGTCGGGTTGTGGAGATGTATGGCAAGGGCGGCGCTTGAAGCTTGTGGAGATGTATTCAAGATCAGTCAGGTGTGCCCTTCCCTGGCCGCTCTTGGAAGAAAATGGGGAGCTCGGGAGGCTGTGCAAGGATGTAGATGATGAAATCGCACGGCCGACGAGAACAAGTTGGGGCTTCCCTGGCCACGCGTGGAGGATGCCGACGGGGGGAGGAAGGAGCTAACGTGGGGGTGAGAACTGAGAAGGCATGGCGGCTGGCGCTAGGGTTCGATACGGAGAGGGGAGAGAAGAGCTAGGGATTGCAGACTTGCAGTGTAATGGGCATGGCCCAGCTTGGCACGTGCGGGGCGAAACCAAAAGGACGACCAAAGTAGGGGAGAAGGGGGAACATGTTCCTTCTTTTTAAGTAGTAGAGATAGAGATTGTTCTCCTAGACAACGAACATCAAACATTGGTAGCTTACACATTTTTGTTGATAATTGTATTCTTACCAAGTGGAGACTCGAGGCCTCAGTAGCAAATGTGGATTTTTAGACAACATATGTGTAATTAAAGTCTCATCAACTTCGCAACTGCCTAATAGAATTTTCAATGTTAGTGCAATTCAAAAGACGTTGTAGCTTTAAGCCGTATTTGCAACCCTTTGGAGTTTGAATGTTTCTCTAGGAAAGCTAACCCCATGAAGAAGTAATTTTTATTGTGAAGAACTTATTCTTTTGTCTTGCAGGATTTAAAAGTTTTTCAAACAACCAATCATTATGCAAAACAAAATATGGCTAATCTACTAACTATGTTGTTTACATCAAAATCATTTATTGCTGATTTTCTGTTTTTGGTGCCTTTTTTAGACAGCATTCATAGACCTATAGTTATCACTCAGATTACTGTGTTATGCATGAAAATCATTATTCACAGGTGTTCATATTGAAGTTTGTCGCCGGTTGTTCCACGGATGCAGATCCTCTAGAAAAATTGCTATATGTTAATTTCTATGACAAGAAAGAAACCCTTTACTTCGAGGTTTCATTGCCTTGAAGTGTTTGCAACACTTCAATGATTTTGCGTAAGTACTTATTATTTCTTTTCTTTCAAAAGGAAATGTTAAGTAGGTTCACATTTTCTAGCCCTTATTTAGAATTACATCATATATTGATGGGACTAAATTGTTCTTGGTTTTATAGTTCGCATGGCCGAGGTGGTCCGTGTTTCCTTGGTAAATCTCCTCGTGGAATGTCGATGATTCAAACATTTTTCTAAAAATTAATGCTTATCAATTGAACCATTAGTTTCAATGAGCCAACAGCTAAGCATAAAGTAGAAACAGGACTTTGTTTGTTCAGTGTAGTAAACAATGTAATTACACATATCATGTTGTATGACCACGTTGACTATATCTATTCAAGTCCAACATTTGTGTTCTCAAGGGAATTTCATTGCCCTTTAATAGTCAATCTGGGTAAATTATCTGAAAAGATTTTTTTGCAATTTAAAAACTTTTTGCATGATACTACCTCCATCCCAAAGTTTAAGGCTTATATTATTTTTAGAAAGTCAAACTATGTAAAGTTTGACTAAGTTTTTACCAAAAATCATTGACATACAAATACAAATTCAATATCATTAGATAGATAATGAGACATATTTTCGTATGGTATCTACAAAATATTATATTTGTTGATATATTCTTTTAAAAGTTTGGTAAAACTTTACTTGGTTTGAATTTTCAAAAAATTAAGCCTTAAGCTTTGGGATTGGAGATGGTATAGTTGTTCTGGTGGAACATGCCAACATTTTAATTTAATTTAATGTTTAGTACCTTTGATAGCTTCTCATGTAACTGTCATTATCCAATGATCTCACACCTTCCCATTACTCTAGTTAAGTCACAACGTTTATTGAAATTTTGTAGGTTGGTATTAAGATGTGTGGTTTGTTGGTGCTGCTTTTTCTAGCATTGATTAATAAAATGTACAATCTGATGATGCAAGAAGGTCATAAGTTCGTTGCATGAGTTAAAACCCTTGACGGATAACATCTTATTATACTTGAGAAGGTACATCATGTCTTGCCTGAGGTACATGATGTGATAGTGGAGAGGGTATGCATTTTTCTCTATCACACTTTTTTCTAGCATTGATCCATAAACTAGGATTTATGCATTTTTATTTACTTATTATCTATGTCACAGGTGGAAGCACCTTCACCTGAACATTATGAGATAAAGGTGGGGGATGCCCATCACTTATGTTGATGGTGGGTTTGTATTCTTGTAATTAAGTCTATTATGAGCATGACGAATTTCCTGAAGAACTAGATGGTGTTTGATTGATTGGACAAATATAATGTAAACATAACATAGAAAAGTGGGATCTGGTATTGGCAATAGGTTGCCAGCAGGAACCAGTAGTTTGACCATATTAGCTTAAAAACATATACGTTTTTAGTTTATTAATTTTGTGGTGTATTGTTGGTCGTGTGTTGTCAGCATTTGATAGAGAGGTAAAAACCAGACCCAGCAAAGGGTTGCAACCAGATGGCAACTATGATAAACCATCTTTTGTTTATCATGGTATGTACATAATGATTGTTTGTTTGGTGATCTCATAGTAACTACTAGATGGTACCCCGCACGTTGCTGCGGAAATTAGAGAACAAAATATTAAGCATTTTGCATACATCATATTCTCAGTGTAGTGGATAGTGCGTCCATGAAGGGGACAAAGAAGAACATATGTAAATGTAGAAAAAGAATGCCACTGAAACATCGGTTATATGAGGGTTTATATTTACATCCTAAAACACTTATGAGAATAGGATTTAAAGATTTACCAATAACTCATATGCTTAAAAGAAAAAACGCATATGATAGGGTAATGCCCACGGATATTATGTAACTGATAGGTAGAAGACTTTTATGAATGATCACAGGAAAAGATGGACGATGAAACATTAAGAAATAACAAAAAGGACAGGCATGACACTGGGGTCTACCATTCAGAAGTTATAGCAACATAAAGTGGAGAAAAATCCATCGAGTACAATAGCCTGATATCCTTCATGAGAATGCAACTATGGTAGACAACATTAAAAAAAGATGTGGTGTTATTTTAGACATGTGACCTTTGGAGCACCTAAACCAGAATGAATGGAAGAGATCAGAAGCAAAACAAAACTAAGAGAGAACTGGCAGCGGAGTCGTTGTAGACGCGTGCGCCCATGGCAGCCATGCCCGAGTCTTCCTGCAGCCCAATGAAGATGCAAGTATACCAAATAGAAGCTAGCATGCCAATTAAAACTTGATAGTTCAGAGAATACTACTCGTATACATACTTTCATGAGGTTAATTTACGCCAACATCTGCTGGCTGCAATCTGTTCAATAACAGGTGAGACACTTAAACTCAGAAAGGGAGATATATTTCTAAACTTAGTTATACTTAACCTTTTCTTTTCGAGTATGAATACCAAAATGATTCACCTTCCACTTCCAGTTCCTAAAATCTGGGAAAAGCTCATTAGTAATTTAAAGCGGATACGAGTTGTAGCCGAAGTAGATATATTTGTAGCATCAAACATTCAACCAATGGCATTTGCCAACTCCCAGAATTGGACACTACTGCATGTAACCTGTAGGCAACATAAGAGTATGTAATAAGCTTAAAATCCAGGGGCAAATAATAGATACTAATCAACAGGAATTAGCTAAAATTTCGTACCACAAATATTATTCAATTACTAAGCAATGCTATTCTCTACGGAAGCATAGCGAGAATCCATGTGAATGAGGCAGGCAGGGATATTGAGAAAATCTCAAAGTTTAACCACTTCAGCTTATACTATTTGCTGTCATCTCCTTAGAGAACATGTCTAGGAATTTCATCAGACACCTAGTTTGCATAAAACTACCAAAGTAGAATTAAGATAGGGGGCAGCTGGTAGACTGGAACAGCAGTAGACATACCAATGGGAAACAAAGAGAAAGTTGGAGAAAGTTGAAGGAGTGGCCTAACTCCCTAAACAATCACTACTGCATGTAACCTCTAGGCAACATAAGAGTATGTAACAAGCTTAAAATCCATGGGCAAATAATAGCTAAAATTTCGTACCACAAATATTGTTCAATTACTAAGCAATGCTATTCTCTACGGAAGCATAGCGAGAATCCATGTGAAGGAGTCAGGCAGGGATATTGAGAAAATCTCAGAGTTTAACCACTTCAGCTTATACTATTTGCGTAATCTTTCGATAATCCTCTGGTTGCAAACAGACTGCAAAATATCGGCGAATAGAACACTGGTCACCTGCTCGAAGGCTGCTAGACATGCATAATCGAGTTCCATTATGGTGACTTGCAGCTGGCAAGATTGTCAGTAATCTGTTTCTGATATGGAAATGTTGCCATGAGATGAATCCATCAAACAAAAATTACAGCTGAGAATTACCAAATTAAGTACATGATCTTGTACTCCTGCAGCAAGCAAGGTAGTTTTAGAGCTTTGTTTGCCTCTTTGGGCTTACTCCTCAAAGGGCAAGGAAAATATAGGTCCAAGTTAGAGGATAACCACCAAAATTCAATAACACCGGGAGATCATCAAACTTGATAACCAACAATTGTATATGTAGAGATGTATATAAATGTTGTCACTTGCAAATAATATAATATTTCAGCCTTCAGCATAAATTTTAACGCCAAACTCTTAGGTAAATGAAGATGTATAGGAGAACTTACATGCACTAAATTGATGGGCAGGCCCAGCGCATTGATGCAGGGACTTCCTGCCTTTCACAAATGGTAATGAATAATATGCAGATTACATGAAACATGAAATAGCAGAAAGGATTCATGATCAGTTATCTCATAATGTAAAGCATCCATTGGTATCTTCAGATACAATTTTTACAACAAATAGAACAATAGGAGGGTTCCACCATCATGTTTTTCGTTGCAGCGGGATTTATTTAGCGATTTATTGAAGAAAGGTCATATACATTTTTTAATGTTCATGAAATATTTGATTAAAGGGAGTTCATTGCAGGCTGAGAACTACGGCGTGGGCAACCACGACCACGACCACGGGAAACGGAATGGCTAGCAGGTTGAATATTTTCAGAGCTATCCATCTTTTGCGAACAGATACATGCTTATTTAAAAGAAGCAGGACATTTGCATTGGAATGAGTATAACCAATAAATTAACGCTCCACAATGTAAATTTGAAATTAATAGGAGGAGATTACAGTAAGCGTACCAATGGAAGAATGCACTGTGAATGATGAACAGCTGTATAAATTAATTCGAAATGAATTCCAAAAAAACCATAGGGCCTGGGGTAGCAGCGGAAATCCGGAGGCGTGGCAAATTCCGTACACGGAGATGAACCTGCACGTTGTATATTTTGAGAGCTATCCATCTTTTTAGGTAGAACATCTAATGTTCATATCACTTTAAATAAAATGGTTGCACATAATTACAAACAAAAAATAGGAGAAGTAACCACACAAACTTAAGATAATGATAACTGCAGAACTGAAACAACCTTCCCAAGGTAGCCAAAATCTATAGGTCAAAAATGTAAGTGTGCATAATACCTACACTATTTTTGTGTGCCTTTGAATAAAGTATGATTTGATTCAAGACATGACCGGATCATCCAGAAATATAGAGAGACATCATGAGCATGTTGGCTTATCACATAACTCAAGTAATCATCCAGAGAGAAAATGCAGACTGTGGTAATAAAATGAGATCAAAACGGTGATCTATTGGTGCATGTTAAATATAATGCCTAAAGAATGATGGTGGAAATAAACTTTTAAATATTCCCTAGATAGTTGACATAGGCCATCAGCAAATGTGGGCAAATGCTTTCATTTGATGTGTGAGCATCTGATTTTGAAACTCCAATTACAGTAGTACATGGGGACATTTTGTAGCACAACGTGAACATTTAAACTCCAACTAGATGGGGAAATTTTGTAGCACAATGTAAACATGCATACAAACAACGTATGTATCCTTTTGGAGGCGACAAAATACGTGATATATGTGATGAGTGTTAGTAGTGATAAAATATGCGGAGCATGTACAGTTTGCAGTCCAGAGGGCTCACCTTTTCAGAAGGCAATGTAGATATTGCAGTATCTAACCTTATGGACATGCATTGGCAATACAAACCACTCAGAGACACTCTAAATTAACACTGAACAAATGTAAATGTCAAATGAAGAGGAGGAGATTACAGTAGGCATGTACCAGTTGAAGATGTAGTGTACACTGTCGATGATGAACAGGTGTACAAATCAATCCGAAATCAACTCCAAGAAAACCGTAGGGCCTGAGGAAGCGGTGGAAATCCGGACGCGCGACAAATTCCGTAGGCCGAGATGAACCTGCTAGATTGGTAAGCTGGAGTGAGGGATTTAGGGATTCTAGAAAAGGAAGGAGGAAGAAGAATGGAGAGGGGTAGGTACCGGCGTTGAAGCAGCTGCCCGTGCTGGGTGCAGCGGCGTACTTTGCCCAGATCGCGTGCCTTTAAGACGGTGGCTGCAGATTAAATTTTCCAAGCCGTTTCTATTGTCTTCAAGGACGGATTTATTGTGTTGAATGCAGAGATTAGCATGAGAGCATACCCATTCCGACCGGTGGCGATGGACAAAGACGAACGGAGGAGGAGTCGTGGTGGGGGAGAGATCGCAAGGAAGACGAACAGAGGCGGAGCCGTCGTGGGGGAGAGTGGGCGAGGAAGAGGAAAAGAGTTGGCCGGCTGCTTTTTTCGCAAGTGAAGGTAGGTCGAATGGGGTCATGGGCCGGTGGCATCGGTCGGCCCATCTGAATCACGCGTGTGGATCTAGCGACGAAGGGGCTTCCGCCCGGCTTCTGCCGCGTCAGTCTGCCGAGCAAAATCTGCCGTGTCGGTCTGCCGAGCCAAATCGCGACGTAACGCTGTGGGGAGTTGAAAATTGTTAACCACATGACGAGGCTTGCTGTGAGACAAGGAAAATGGGATCATCTATTAAGAAAGAGAAGATTCCGTACCCAAGCCCACATTAGTATCATGGTCTAACGAATCTTAGTATGCATGAGCTAATACATGTCTTTGAGAAACTATCAATAACAATATTAGTATACAAACTAATCTTAGAGGCGATCTTACGGATATATTGTCGTTCATAATTTCACATGTGTAATTATATTTTCCTCCAAATCACAATACTTGGAACCAATATAGTTGTAGCATATAAACTTTAATTATGAATCAGGAAATGTAAATAATACGACTTTGTTATTGCATCTAGGGCATATTTCTTTCAGATGCAAGGTATTCAACAACATACACCAGATGTCATGAGTAAAAAAAGTTGCAAGGTGCTTGATACCTTGGTGCTCTTTGACAAAGCGCAGAACTCTACCATTGATAAATCATGGGCTCCCTCCAACTACAACATCACGATCAGTTACGGCAACCCGATTAGAGCTATGCTCATGGCACACTTGGACTTGTTGCGGGTGTGGATGCCAAGGCCTTGCAGGTGCTCACCGATGATGGCGATGGCTCCAATGAAATCAGCATCCGAGACCACCCAAGAGAGTCATACCTATGATGGTTGATACGTAGAATAGTGGTCATGCCAGCAAGGTTGGCATGGCTGCGGGGGAGGGGGGGGGGGTGGGGGGTGGGGGAGGTGGGTATGAGACAGGAGTCTACTATATGACTGCGTTCCTTTAGATCCCTGATGTAAGACACAAGGAATTCTCGGTCAACCGAGATATAGCAAAACCGAATAATTAAAAGGGTTTAGAAATCTACAAACTAATCCACACACTTCAATCCACATTTCGACGAATACATTCTGTTTCCAGTATCCAGGACCAGGAGAATCACGACACCCATGACCCATACAGTTACACCAAAGCACACACACTCATACATTTTGATGCTTACTCATGATCTTCCAATTGGTTAACCAGCTGCAGTTTTTGTACAAACCCTGACGAACAAATGCAAACCAACCTCACCTGTGGCCAATAACTACTCACTCCTGTGGCGTGGGCAACGGCAGGTCCATGTACTTGTAGGTGGTGAACCCGCCGTCCACCACCAGGTTGTGACCGGACACGTACTTTGCGTCGTCCGACGCGAGGTACACGGCCGCCCTGGCCACGTCCACCGCCTCGCACGTCGCGCCCTTGAGCTGACCGAGGCCCGCGACGATGGACGCCACCGTCGCCTCATCCGCGCCCCCGAGCATCTCAGCGAACTGCCGCACCACCATCGGCGTCGCGATCGCGTGCGGCGATATGCAGTTGACGCGGACGCCGTGCCGCGCGAGCTCCGCGGCGGCGGTTCTGACGACGCCGGCGATGGCGAGCTTGGACGCCGAGTACGGGTAGGAGCCGAGCCCGCCCATGAGGCCGCTGATGCTCCCCATGCAGAGGATGGAGCCGGAGAACGCCGGCGCCATGACGCGGGTCGCGTGCTTGATCCCCGCCAGCGTGCCGCGCACGTTCACGCGCATCACACTGTCGAACTGGCCCAGGTCCAGGCTCGCCATCTCCGAGGTGCCGGACAGAGAGCCCGCTACGCCTGCGCTGTTGAACATGACGTCGAGCCGGCCGTGCCTGGCCACTGCGGCGTCGACGGCTCCCGCGACGCTGTCCTCGACGGCAACGTCGCAGTGGATGAAGTGAGCATGCGGGCCAAGCTCCTCAGCTGTCTGCAGGCCTAGCTGGGAATTGACGTCGGCAAGAACAACGGATGCGCCCTCCTGGATGAACTCGTGAGCCGTTGCCTTGCCGAGCCCGCTAGCCCCTCCTGTTATCAGGGCAATCTTCCCCTCAAGCCTGCACATAAATTAGGTTGCTCGAGTCACAACTCACAACTGGCCATGGATGCAATCCGTAACATTGTCCTTGTTCTTTTAGATGAAATTCGACAATTGCGGGAAGTAGTAGAGAAAGTGTGGTGAAAATATCTTTAGCTATTATTAGGTGAAATCTAACTATGAGGCCAAAATGAGTAATCAAATGTATTATGTATGCAGAACAATTATAGTAGTAGGTAGCTGAATCAACTTAGAAAATTTTGAGTTCTAAGTTGGATGCTATTTTTATTTAGTTCCGATGGTTCTTAAAGGTGATCTAGAAATTGCTATTCCCCTAGTGAATTGAGAAATAGTAAAACCCAATGTATTGCATCTACAATGAGAAGTAACATGCATGTTCCGAAAATTGTATGATAGAGGTTTCATTTTATATACTCCCTCCGTTCCACGAAGGTTGTTTCAGATTTCTTAAAATTTAAATGCATCGGACAACCTTCATGGAACGGATGAAGTAGTATCTCCATCTAAAAATAAATGTGTCACCTAAAAAAAATAAGACACTTAAATATAATGAAGTTGGACTTTCTTTTGTCCACGGTAATCTGAAAACCTAATACAGATCGGATGGAGTATTATTTTAAGCCTCCGAGCATGTAAGGTTGGTACTACAGTGCAAACAAAAAATAAAGAAATAAAGAAATATTTTTGACAAACACCAGTTATATATTTCGGACATGCATGCAACCGAAAGTTGTGATTGCCGCATTATGTAATGGAAAAGGTGTCGGGTTACAGCACAACAAAATCCAGCATTCGCGTGCATAGTTTAACATAAAGGTTCTTGCTATTTGCAAAAGCTGTTGAACACTGTCTCGCGCTGGCTCGCTTTTTGGAAACAGCAGTGCGCTGTTCTTGGAAGCTGCCGAGCTTCCAACTCGCTACCAAACGTACTTGCACATGCCTCTCTCTCTCTCTCTCTCGGCAATAACAAAATATTTGAACAGATCGATCCGATGTTTGTGCATGGTCTCTTGTCTAATTACCAATTGCAAAGCTAGCTCTAATGCCTACAAAAACTTGCAGCAGCGCTAGTGTTTTTCCCCCTTACCTCCCATCCACCGCCGTTGATAGCCACCGGCCGGCGCCTGCACTGCCGACCAACTTCAGCTTTGAGGCCGCCGCTCTCCTAAAAGCCAAGAAAATAGCAAGTCAACATTTATCATAATTCGACAACCTAGAATCAGTTCTTTGTGGTGTGCATGTCAAACGAAGTTCAGTCTGCCTTCAGCTAGAGAACACGAAATTAACCAGAAAGAGCGATGCGCGGAGAAATTAAGCGAAGTACCTGGCTTCAATGGCGAGCCGGAGAATCATCTGCACCTACAAGCGAGAGAGCAGAGAGGGGATGGGGTTGTTGTTTCCGTCCTGTATGTGTGACAGTGTGAGAGGATGGTGGTCTGCTGGGAGCTTCTTAAATGAAACCGATCGAGCGGGACCCTTTCTCATGGGACAATTTAATATGGTGTGCTCTGTAATGTCCTCTCCTGGTCCATATTACTTCTTTATTTGATTTCCTTTACGTGTGGGCAACCCTAGGAAACCCTGGCTGATGTTTAGTTCATTTTCTTTCACATTTTCAAACTCCACTCCCGGTATAGTAAAAAAAAAATAATGAAATAGCCTCAAACCATGAAAACGTATTTGCACACTTTTACTTCTCTTTGAACACAAAGAGGGTTTAAGAAAAACTAAAATGAAATCTTGGATGGTCTTCTCGCCCTGCTTGGTCGTGGTTTCTCGGAGTAGTCAGCGTAGTCGACGACCTCAGTGTTGGGTGTTCTATGCTGGACATATTATATAATTGTAATTAGAGTTGTAGGTTTTTTAAAAAAAAAATCGGGTTGTCATCGGGAAAAATAACTTAGATTAGTAGCATGCATACTTTTATTCTCATATCCAAGCGGTGTTTCGGTCCTCCCACATTGTCTCAACTCACTCCATACTGCTACCTTCATTATCGTTTTGTTACCTTCATTATCGTTTTGCTTCATACCCTTGCCAGTCGAAACTTCATCATGCTCAACATTTTGCTCTTCTCGGAAAATCTCATCAAGACCACGACCTAAGATCAAGCTTCACTTGGGTGGCTTAATGGCAGAATGGTATCTATTCAAGGATATTACATCTATTTTTCAATGCAGCAAATGCCCTATCAATGGCGACTCCAAGGATAGAGTTTGGCATGGGCTTAACACGGCAGATTCTACAGGGGTAGCTTAGGAGAGTCGTGAGGCAGGGATGACGTGGGCATCTTCGGATCTAGAATAGCAAGACATGTGGTTTCCCCATTTTTGGCCCCTCTCATGGAGGCTGTTGTGTTTCTGTTGAATATTATGTATAAGTTGGGTTACGGTAGGACTCTGAGTTGTAGTACGTATGAATATGTTACAAGTAGTGTTCGAGTAGGACTCTACTAGCATGAGCCTCCTATATTGTGTGGGGGGGAGGGCACCACATGTTATAACATATGACGACTTGATATCAGCGGATGCGCAAGGGGAGCTGGCGGCTTGTGCCGACGAGCAAGGCGGTCGGTGCAATGATATCAGTCGGGAGGATCGCTTGTAGTCATGCCCCGCATTGTAGGCAAGTTTTTCGAACTGCGTTAACAAATCTCGAGGTCGTCATCATGCTATGATTGCTTGGTCCTCAATAGATCGACTACACATCTACCACGACAATAAGTGGTATCAGAGCGGGTTAAAGGCTGCTCCGTAAAATTGAACTAGAGGAAGAAATCGGAAGAATCGCCGCGACAAGATAGTTCGTCGAATCGGACCGGACAATCGTGGACAGGCTTTGTAAGAGCAAGTACAATAAGTTCTAGTCAGACTATAAGGATTAAAATAATATATTGTTGCCTAGTTGGAGGAGAGAGAGGAGGAGAGAGAAGAGAAGTGAGCTCTCATATTGTTGCAAGAATCAGCTCTAACACGTGCTCCTAGGCACTTTGTGAGAGTGAATGGTGAGTCATGCACTGATAAAAGTAGTACAATTCTATAGCTCACTACTACCTCCATCCCAAGGAATAAGGCGCATGCGTATTCCAAGACGAACTTTGACCATAAAAATTGAGCAACAAAATCTTGGTTATATTATATGTAATTAGTATCGTTGGACTCGTATTAAAAAATACTTTCTAATGATGTTAATTTCATACAAACAATCTTTATTTATTTAAAGTAATTCTTAGTCAAACGAAAAGCACGTAAAATGAGGGCGCCTTATTCTTTGAATCGGAGGTAGTATTACACATGTTGGCTATATGTTAGCTACAGATAACATGGCACATGGCTTATAGCCAACAATTGGCTCTACTATAAACTTGCTCTAAGACTACTCACAATGGGAAATATCATACACTAGTATCATGCACATGATACCATGATACTAGTTTATGATACTACCCCCACAATGCATAGTATCATACGATAATATCATAGTATCATCATATTTAATGTTTTGCAGAATCTCGATGCAAATTAGTGTACATGATGTATTTGCTATTAGGCTGGCTATAGTGCAAAGTATCATATAGTGGTATCATCCATATGATACAAGTCTATGATACTACCCTATAGTGGTTAGTATGATCTAGTAGTATCATAATCTCATGATATTTAATTATTTATAGAATCTCAATGCAATTGTATGTATAGGATGTATTTGACATTAAATTTTCTAGTTTCACGTGCTATGATACAGTATCATATTATGAAACCACTAGGAAATCTCCTCTCATTAATTATAGCGCCACATCAGATTTTTTCCAAGGTGGCATGCATGATACTCCTTATGATACTAGCACTATGGCTAGCCTTAAGTATTCTAGTTTTAAGTGCTATGATACGGTATCATATTATGATACCACTCACATCTCTCACCTCATTAATTGGTACGTTACATCAGATTTTTGCCAACATGGCATGCATGATACTACTTATGATACACTTATTGTGGCTAGTCTAACCAAATCGAACATTTGCAGGCCTAAAGCCGAAAACAAAGCACTTAATTTGGGAGAAGCGGTCGGTGAAGTTGATCTACATCAACTGAGACTACTAGAGCAGCGGACATCGGAAACAGCAAAGCGGCAGACCCGATCGGAGGCGAGCTTGCGGTGGCAGCGACATCAGATTGGTCGCGAGATCGATTTGGGCCGTGACTCGTGAGTCCGGAGAAGCGGCTAACACGTGAGGCCCCGGTAGATGTGCATGTGTAACCCGAGGCTAGGCTCAAGCCACTGTCGCAAGAGCTATCCCTAAGGGCATTTCTAGCGGGGTGACCCATCGGGTTCTGGCCTGTCTGAATCGGTTCGCGCGGATAGGCGGACCGGTCGCGCACGGTCCAGTAGGGTGACTCGAATGGACCAATCCGTCCGACGCGATCCGTCGGCTCACCAAATTTGGGGAACTGATGCGTCTGCATGGACGCTGCACGGACAACACGCATGCCGTGGGCCCGCTTGGAACAACACGGCAACAGAAAGCTGACCGGTGGCGGCGGCCTTGGGCATCAAAGTCGTCGCTGACTACTATGATTGCCGCTTCAGCTCCTGTGTCGGCATTGAAGCCGATGCCGGCAGAAGCTACGCGTGTCTGTGACGGCATTGATGACCAAGGGTACTTAAACCGGCCCATGTGCCTGCCTCTCCTCCCCCACTCCCACGGCCCACTCCATTGCCTGCAAGCCATCACAACCCACTGTCGTCGGCGAAGAAGATGCACTCTCGCTGGCGATGAAGATGCCCAAGTGGCTCAAGTAGACCGCCAACAACCACGAGGCGGGGTCCTTGTCCCGCCGACGCCATCGGGATTACCCACCTCGGCGCAACCCTACGCGAGCTCGCAATCTCCTGCCGCTCCCACAAGCGGAACATTTCTTCGGGCCTAAAGCCCCCGTAGCCCGCACTCTCGTCTCCTTGCAACAATTGGGGTGCAACAGATGTCACGTGTCATTGCATGAGGCACAACGACAGTGGGCGTAGGGTGGCCCCTTGCTGCCACCGTGGTGTCTCCCTACCACATGGGTGGCATCTGAAAAGGGGGAGGATCCTTGTGCCGCCAGCGCCCACAAACGGGCAGGCACTATGTAGGAGATGCGCCCATGGATGGGCGGGCCCACAAACCGAGTGTATCGTGCTGATGTGCACACCGGCATGGAAGACGGGCAACCACCCACAATCTAACTGTGGACCAACGGAAACGGATCAAACGGACCGAATAGGTCATCATTTTAGGTCAGCCCCACTTGAGATGCCCTAAGAGCATCTCCACTCGCCGTCCCCAAAGGCCCCCGATAGGCCTTTGGGGAGTGTCGTCGCCAAAATTTGCGCCCAACTACGGCCTCCAAATTAGGTTTTCAGCCAGCGCAACCCAAATCTCCATCCGGCATCCCAGGCCGAACCCAGTAGAAAGGAAGGCTAGTAGGGGTGCCGGCGCTCCGCGTATTGGTGGGAACAAAGTGGGAACAAGGCGCAGGAAATGCCTCCTAGCTGTGGACCCGGCTCGTCAGTGTCGGCGGAGTCGTCTTCCTCCTCGCCTTCCGTGCCCGTAAAAGTTTGCGGCTTGATCAATGCCTGCTCGTCTTCAACGACTGCTCGCCTTCATGGGGCACACATCGGCGTTAATGCTCGCCAATGCCCCCCCTCGACGCCATTTAAACCCACTGCGCCGCTTCCTCGCCACACATTCCAGCCAGCCACAGCTTCATCCTCGCCGAGCAAACCGTCGCCCTCCTCCATCTTCTCCAGCACTAGCACCCTCGCCATGGACCACTGCGAAGGAGACGGCGCTGCTGCCAACGGCTTCTGCCACCGTTGGCTTCTCGTCGGCGAGGAGCGTGCACTGTGGACGGCAGGGTACCCCGTCCCCCTGGGCATGCGCTGTTCATCGGGACCCACAGGCTGGCCACACCATGTGCTGGCGCGGGGCAGCACCAGGCCGCGCCAAGGCCTGGTGTGGGGCCCCTGGCCCTCCACTTGCTCCATCCTCTGCCATTCCACTCACTCACCCGAGAAAACACATCCCCATTGCTTAAACCCGTGTTCTTGCTGTTCTTTGTCGTGAATTTTTGATCTCCTTGCTTAGCCCATATTTCCCGCTGAAATTTGAAGCATTTGCTCTCCGGTATGTGACTCCTTCGATTATCCAAGTAGAATTTTGTTTGATGGAGTATTTCTTGAGTATTTTTCTACTTTACATGACATGTAAAGTGAGCTTGCATGCTTGCATTTTGATGGGATAAGCTGTTTTGATGCATGTTTAGTCCTCTTATAAGTCTTCATAGTGTTCTCCTTCATTTGTTTGTCTTAAAATCACTTTTTATGAGGTTTGTTAAAAAAATCAGAGATGGAAGGCAATGCATACCAACTCAATCAACATGAATTGGAGGTGAATGAAGTCATGAAGATTGATACGTCTCAAACGTATCTATAATTTCTTATGTTCCATGCTAGTTTTATGACAATACTCACATGTTTGACATACACTTTATATCATTTTGATGCATTTTCCGGCACTAACCTATTAACAAGATGCCGAAGCACCAGTTCATGTTTTCTGCTGTTTTTGGTTTCAGAAATCCTACACAGGAAATATTCTCGGAATTGGACGAAACAAAAGCCCACGGTCTTATTTTCCACGGAGCCTTCCAGAACACCGAAGAGGATACGAAGAGGGGACGCGAGGCGGCCACACCATAGGGGGGCGCGGCCCCACCCCTGGCGCGCCGCCTTATGGGGTAGGCCCCTCGAGCGTCTTCCGACTCTGCCCCTTCGCCTATATAATCTCTCCATCGCGAAAACCCTAGTACCGAGAGCCACGATACGAGAAAACATACTGAGACACCGCCGCCGTCAATCCCATCTCGGGGGATTCTGGAGATCGCCTCCGGCACCCTGCCGGAGAGGGGAATCATCACCGGAGGGCTCTACATCACCATGCCCGCCTCCGGACTGATGCATGAGTAGTTCATCCTTGGACTATGGGTCCATAGCGGTAGCTAGATGGTTGTCTTCTCCTCTTGTGCTATCATGTTTAGATCTTGTGAGCTGCCTATCATGATCAAGATCATCTATTTGTAATGCTACATGTTGTGTTTGTTGGGATCCGATGAATACGGAATACTATGTCAAGTTGATTATTGATCTATCATATATGTGTTGTTTATGATCTTGCATGCTCTCCGTTGCTAGTAGAGGCTCTGTCCAAGTTGATACTTGTAACTCCAAGAGGGAGTATTTATGGTCGATAGTGGGTTCATGCCTCCATTGAATCTGGGACAGTGACAGAAAGTTCTAAGGTTGTGGATGTGTTGTTGCCACTAGGGATAAAACAACAATGCTTTGTCTAAGGATATTTGTATATTTTACATTACGCACAGTACTTAATGCAATTGTCTGTTGTTTGCAACTTAATACTGGAACGGGTGCGGATGCTAACCCGAAGGTGGACTTTTTAGGCATAGATGCATGCTGGATAGCGGTCTATGTTCTTTGTCGTAATGCTCTAAGTAAATCTCATAGTAGTCATCATGATATGTATGTGCATTGCTATGCCTTCTCTATTTGTCAATTGTCCAACTGTAATTTGTTCACCTAACATGCTATTTATCTTATTGGAGAGACACCATTAGTGAACTGTGGACCCCGGTCCATTCTTTTACATCTGAAATACAACCTATTGTCATCATTGTTCTCTGTTGTTCTTTGCAAACAAACATCATTCTCCACACCATACGTTTAATCCTTTGTTTACAGCAAGCCGGTGAGATTGACAACCTCATTGTTAAGTTGGGGCAAAGTATTTTGATTGTGTTGTGCAGGTTCCACGTTGGCGCCGGAATCCCTGGTGTTGCGCCGCACTACACTCCTTCACCAACAACCTTCACGTGGCCTTCATCTCCTATCGGTTCGATAACCTTGGTTTCTTGCGAGGAAAACTTGCTGCTGTACGCATCACACCTTCCTCTTGGGGTTCCCAACGGACGTGTGTTTCACCCGTCATCAAGCTATTTTTCTGGCGCCGTTGCCGGGGAGATCAAGACACGCTGCAAGGAGAGTCTCTCACATCCAATCTCTTTACTTTGTTTATTGTCTTGCTTTATTTTATTTTCTGTCTTGTTTGCTTTCTTTATATCAAAAACACACAAAAAATAGTTACTTGCATTTACTTTATTTATCAGATTACCTTAGTTTATTTCATTATGCTTTTTCCTAAGTTCACTTTGAAAGATATATCAGTAGGGCGTGGGTCTATCATGTGGAAGAGATAATATAGAAGATTTTTTCACTCATGTTAGTAAGGTTAAAGATTTTGAAGATAGATCCTTGGTGGAAGTTGCTCCTAATTATGAAATTGCTACTCCCTCTTTAGTGCACATGTTGGAAGCTAGATTTGTTAATCTTAATCCTATAATGCAACACATGTTTCTTACACTCTGTGATATGGAAGAAGGAGAGAAGAAAGATTTTTTTATAGAAACCCTTCTTAAAGAATTTGGTGATGTAGCTAGAGAAGCTAGAAAAGTCTTTATTCAACATAAGATGCTTGGCTTTTATACCAATTTTGCAAATACCCTTGAAAAGATGGAAAAAGATAGACTAAAGTACACTAATAAGCCAATTGTGAGGGGGGGACTAAAATACCAATACCTTATAAGCTCATAGGAATGCATGAGGCACTAGAAAAGAATTTTGATTGGATTGTTCCTAAAAATTTATTTGAGGAGGATAGTGACATAGGCACCCCCAATGGACCTGCCGAAGATGGTACCCGGGATTTACTGAAGGCCCACGACTCGAAGGATAAGGAGAATCGGAAGCCCAAATTACTATTAAGGAAAGCTAGAGTTGTATTAGGAAGTAATACTTGTAATCTTGCGGGATGGGTTGGAAACCCTCCCGGACTCTGTAACTTGTGTATTACGAATCGCTCGGCTCCGCCTCCTATATAAGGGGGAGTCGAGGGACAAAGAAAGCATCGATTCATTGTCTTACAAACCCTAGTTTTCATATCGTCGAGCACTTTTCGGCTGAAACCTTCGAGATCTACTTGCCCTCTACTTCCGACTAAAACCCTAGTCTACAACTTGTAGGCATTGATAAGTTAATCCCTTGTCAATTGGCGCCGTCTGTGGGAATTAGAGGTGTCAAGGATCCGATCTCGATGGCACGTTCAAGATCGTCGACTTCGTCAGCCGCAAGCAACGCAATGGACAGAGGTAAACAGATCGAAACTGGTCTAGTTGATTTTGTACCTCACCCGCCCTCCCGTTTGGATGCATATGCGTATCTTGAGGAGCCCATGGAGATGACGTTTGGAAAGTTCCACTTCCGCGTCGAGAAAGAAGGAGCGTATCGTCGGGATTATCGGCGGTCGATCCTGATTTTTCGAGTTCAGCATCATCAATTGAGTCAGGCGACGAGGAGACTTCATCGCCACGCTTCATCAGCACCAGGGCGAGTGAAAAACTCGTCAAGATCTTCAGCGACATGTCCTTCGAGTCATCTGCGGACTCCTATATAAGCGATGACTCAAGCGACACCGACAGCTTCAACTTCATCGACAAATCCATCACCGTTGGAAAAGTCTTCACCAATCTCTATGATGGTGTCACCAAACCCGACAAAGTTCAGAATCCAAAATATCATCAGATCTACGCAATTGGAGAACCAAGCCGGACAGAACCAGCAACGTCAGAGGCTTTCGACGATGTGGGAAATCCATATGTCGATCCCGCAGATCTCGCGCGAGGTTTGGGAACAAAATATATCAGAATAGGAACACGAGAGATGGTGCGATTTCCGCAGGCCGTATGGGATCGAGTCGCAAGAGCTATCGATGGTACAGAACCAATGACCATTGCGGCAACACCTGAGGAGTCACAAGCGTATCAATATAGGCTCGCCCGTATCAGGAGGGAGCTCGAGAAACAGAAAATCGAGTTGGACGAGGAGGCGGGAAGCGGCCTCCGCATCAAGCGAGCGAAGGGCGAGCTAAGTCGACATTCGGGAACTTCGGGAGATAGTCACAGGGAAGCTCGAAGGAGAGCGATATCCCGTCTGCAAAATATACCTGAAGCAGAGAGAGAAAACTTAGTTCAAAACCTCGACATGTCTTTTATGTCAATCGACACGAGGGGGAACATTATTCCCAAAACACCGGAAGCTGGGTGTATGGCGACGCAAGCATTTATCCTCGCAAATAGGCCACCTCCCGGAGATCCAAGAGAAGCATTGTACAATATGGCCATGGCAGGAGTCGGAGTTATGGGGACAACATTCGTAACTCCGCCTCCTGAAGGATCAGCAAGGCAAAATAGTCCACGACCCGCTGCAGCAGCACCAGGTCCCGAGAGAACAAATGGAGCACGAGACACAGCAGCACAAGCACGGGTGGACAGAGCAAGACAAAATATAAGGGAACATCGACACTCCCCAGAGATAGATGACGAGGATATGTGTGGGATGCCATGCTTTACAAGGAGGGTCCGGAAAACTCGAGTTCCTTCAGGGTTTAAATTACCTGACAATTTCAAAAAATTCGACGGCTCCGCAAGATCCGGAGGATTGGCTAGTCGATTATCTCGAGACGGTGAAGGCGATAGGAGGAACTAGAGCAACAGCCATGCAAAGCATCCAAGTGCATTTGAGTGGAGCAGCAAGATCTTGGATAAAGAAGCTTCCCCCGGGTTCCATCGACGTACTGGGATAGTTTTGAGGATGTGTTCGTCAAGAACTTCCGATCTACTTGCAAAAAACCCGCGTCATTAGAAGAGTTGAGATCGTGTCGACAAAAGCACGATGAGTCAATGAGAAAGTACATACAAAGGTGGAACATCATTAAAAACTCGGCAGAGAATATATCTGACGAGAGAGCGATTGATGCGTTCGTAGCAGGAATTCGACGAGGAGACTTTGTCGAGGACTTGGGGAGAACTAACCCAAAGACAGTATCAGCATTGATGGAGATATCAAACAGGTGGGCACATGGAGAGGATGTTGTTCACAATAAACGGCACAGGTCGCCCGACGAGGACCGCAGTCGAAATTTCCAAAATAGGCGACGATTTTCTCGGCAGTACTCGAGTTATGACGCTCCTGGTCAAATCTCGGCTGGGTTTCATGCAAGCGCTGGAGGAGGCAATAGAGATGACTATCAAAGGAGTAATGACCAGCGAGGCGACAATAGAGATGATTCTCGAAATAACAGGCAGAATAGTGGGCCAAAGTTCCAGAGACCTTTCGTGTCCCCCGAGGATATGATGAACGGGCCGTGTCAGATGCATTTTTACGTCGACAATATGGAAAAAGACAGTCAGGACATCTGCAGAAAGACTGTCGAAATTTTCAAGCAATGCTAAGATTCGCAGGACAAGCCAACGCTCAAGCGACAAATAGAAATCCTCAAAGGCCCAGGAGCGAGATCCACTTGCCACCTCCTCCCGCAATTACGAACGAAAATCGACACCAGCTCAGAATAGCGGCAGCGCCACACCCACCTCCATATGTTGATCCTAACTCCAACGGTGCGGTCTCGATGATTCAGAAGGGTAGGCCGTCCAATAGAGCTCATAAAGTAATCTCGCGACAAGTGTTCATGGCAGAGAAGATGCCTCCACCAACGACCGAGTACCTAAATTGGTCAGGGCAAGACATCGGCTTCACAATTGCGGACCACCCGCAGCAAGTTCCTCGACCAGGGCAATCAGCACTTATCTTACCAGCAGTAATTGCCGGATTCGACGTATCTCGAGTGTTTATAGATGGCGGCAGCAGTTTAAACCTTATGTATGCAGATACACTAAGGAAGATGAACATCTCCCTAGCAAATCTGAAACCAACCGATACACGTTTCCACGGTATCACACCAGAGAAGCCAAGTTACCCATTGGGAAAGATCAATCTCGACGTTCAGTTTGGAACCCGAGAAAATTACAGAATAGAAAGGCTTGAGTTTGAAGTCGTGGATTTTCCATCGCAATATCACGCTTTGTTGGGACGACCAGCATATGCCAGGTTTATGGCAGTACCACATTACACATACTTGTTATGGAGGCTACCTGGACCTAAGGGACCAATCACAGTCAAAGGAAGCTTCGCGTTAGCTGATAAGTGTGATAAAGATTTTCATCGACTGTCAGAAACTTTCGGGATGCAAGCAGAATACATGGCATCAAGGCTCATGACTGATTATGATGTACTGCCAGATGTAGGGAGGCCTAACAAAGAGCCAACCTTTAACACCGCGAAAGATTCCAAGGAGGTGCAGATTCACCCGACGGATCCGAAGAAAACGACGTCCATCGCGACAGACATGGACCTCGCATAGGAAAGCGCGCTCGTCGAGTTCCTCCATGAGCACTGGAAAATCTTCGCATGGTGTCCAGCTGACATGCCAGGAGTACCCAGGGAACTGTTATCACCAGAATTTGACCAAGTCAGAGGTGGGCTGCGATCAAGATGACCGGAAGATATCTATACATGAAGGAAGACGTGGATCGGCCTTTTATACCAAGCTGGGCTTAATTGCCCGTGTATACGTAACATATTAGATCTATTTTAGTTTAGAGATAGAATATTAGTCGTGCACGGTTTAGTGCACGCCCACATTAGAAAGTCCGCTGGACTATAAATATATACCTAGGGTTTATGGAATAAACAACAACTCACGTTCAACCCCAAAAACAAACCAATCTCGGCGCATCGCCAACTCCTTCGTCTCGAGGGTTTCTATCGGGTAGCGACATGCGCCTAGATCGCATCTTGCGATCTAGGCAGCACAAGCCCCACGTTGTTCATGCGTTGCTCGTCATCGAAGCGCTTTTGATGGCGAGCAACGTAGTTATCATTAGATGTGTTAGGGTTAGCATTGTTCTTCGTTTAAGCATGCTTACGTAGTGCAACCCTTGCATATCTAGCCGCCCTCACGCCTATCTCAGGTGTGGGGGCGGCACCCCGCTTGATCATTATTTAGTAGATCTGATCCGTTACGATTGCTCCTTGTTCTACAAGGATTAGTTTAATATCCGCAATAGTTTGGCCTTACAATGGGGGGAGGATCCGAGTGGCACGTAGGGTGGCGTTCGCAAGTCCTAAACGGGATGTTCCTAGAATCAACTTCATGTTGGTTTTCCGGCCTTGTTTAGGATCGGCTTACGAGCACCGTGCGTGGCCGCAAGGCCCAACCTCGGAGTAGGATGATCCGGTTATGCGGTGAAAACCCTAAATCGTCGTAGATCTCATTAGCTTCATCTTGATCAAGCAGGACCGCCAAGTATTCGTGCACCCCGTACGGATCATGGGTGGATCGGCTCTTTGAGCCGATTCACGGGATAACCTCGAGAGCCGATCGAGGCTCGTATTTAATGTTTACATGTATGCCCCGCAGAAACTAAGCGAGGCAACCTCATCACCTTCCCGACCGGGTATAGGTCAGGTGGCACGCCCTTGCACTTCGCAACGCCGCGTGTGACCGAGAAGAGCATTGCGGGCCGTCGCTCGGAGGGGTCTCGGCCAGCCGCAGCTCTAGGCTCCCCCGGCTCTACGAGTGTTGACAAGGCCGCTGCCCGCCGGTGGGTTTTGGCGATCAACACATTCACGGCACGCCCGGTGGGACAATCGTCTACATCAACCACATCGCCATCTACATCTGAGATGGCGGACGGCACGCCAGTCACCTACGAGGATCTGCCTGATGACCTAAAGAAGCAATACGACGAGATCAAGGCCACCCTCGAAGCCGACCTCATCGGCTCATATCGCAGAACCCGTCCGCATGGCGTCACGCGGAAGGAGTTCTCACCGGAAGGCGCACTCGATGAAGTGGACCTGTCTGTCCCGTCAGAGGAACGTACCAGGGCCGTACGCCACGAGATTGGTGGCATGGTGGCCCACTCGTTGCGCCTCCATTCCGAGAGCCTGGTGAATACTTTGGAGCATGTTGCCGTTCGGATGATCAGGGAGGTCATGAAGAATCAGCACTCTTTGTTAGAGTCAGCTCTCAGAACCTACCAAGGAAAAGTGCCACTCCAGCCCCGCTTGCCGTTGTCGCGCACATCGGCGACACCGAGAGCGCATAATTCACCGGCGCGTGCCGTTGACGGGATTAACGGTACTCACCCTGGAGGTGCCAACCAGGACATCCGTTCAACATCAACATGATAGAACTGGGGCACCCCCTTGATGGAGATAAAGGCGAGGGCAACTGCTCCTATGGCAAAGACAAGGAAGAGGCTGCTCCATGTGATCGGCCCCGACACCGCCAGAACGTCCTGGTGATGATCAAGGTAGAAGCCGACGCTGGTAATCGGCCCGCTGTATCCGTATCGCCCGCTCTCCCAGTATGCGGAGTCGACCTCACGGGTGACGGGAAGGCTGGGGTACGGGTTCACATCAGGTGATGAGCTAGAGGAAGTTGACATCGGTCCTGGGGATAAGCCTCGACCTACTTTTATCAGCAAGAAGTTAGATCCGCAGCTCAGGGGACAGATGATAGCCCTGTTAAAGGAATACCCGGATTGCTTTGCATGGGATTACACGAAGATGCCTGGTTTGGACAGGAGCATCATTGAGCATCGCCTCCCCACGAAGAAAGGATTTCGGCCGTTCCAACAACGAGCACGTCGGATGAGGGCCGAGATTACGGAAGAAGTCAAGAAGGAGATTGAGAAAATGTTGGCCGCCGGATTCATCGAGGCCATGCAGGTATGCTTGAGTGGATCTCCGAGTATAGTTTCGGTGGAGAAGAAAGACGGCCGATGGCGCGTGGCCATCGATTTCCGAGATCTTAACGAGCTACCCCAAAGGACGAATATCCGATGCCCGTGGCGGAAACATTGATAAACGCCGCTGCTGGCCACAAGGTGTTGAGCTTCATGGATGGCAACGCCGGTTATAATCAGATTTTCATGGCTCCGGAAGACATACATAAGACCGCATTCAGAGTACCAGGGGCAGTAGGCTTGTTCGAATACGTGGTCATGACCTTCGGGTTGAAGAATGCTGGTGCAACGTACCAGCGAGCCATGAATTATATATTTCATGATCTGATCGGCAAGTTGGTGGAGATCTATATCGACGACGTGGTGGTCAAATCGGTATCCATGGAGGGGCACTTGGACGATCTACGGCGCGTCCTAGAACGGACTCGGAAATTCGGGCTGAGGATGAATCCGAAGAAGTGTGCCTTTGGCGTAACGGCTGGTCAATTCCTAGGTTTTACGGTTCATGAACGGGGAATTGAGATCGGCCCGAAAAGTCGGGAGGCGGTGCGTACCATGCAGCCGCCGACCACGAAAAGGAGCTTCAACGCCTCATCGGCAAGATCAATTTCGTCCGGCGGTTCATCTCTAATCCGTCGGGACGAATCGAGCCGTTCATGGCGCCGGTGAAGACCAAGTCTGACGACGAGTTTCACTGGGGGCGAGAACGACAACGGGCGTTTGATGAAATTAAGCGATATCGACAACGCCGCCTGTGCTAGTTCCGCCCCGAGCAAGACGAGGCCATTCTACATCTACCCGTCGGTAGGCTGATACGTCCATCGCTTCGGTAGTGGTGCAACTTTACGACGGCGTTGAAAGAGTCGTTTTCTACCTCAGCAGAAGGATGCTGGACGCGGAGACAAGATACCCTGAGGTCGAGAAACTTTGCCTCTGTTTATTCTTCACTTGCACCAAGCTCCATCACATCCTTCTGACGGCGGAGATCATCGTCATCTGTAAATCGGACGTCGTCAAACACATGTTGTCGGCCCCTGTCTTGAAAGGCCGACTCGGTAAATGGATGCTTGCGTTGTCAGAATTTGAGCTCCGGTACCAGCCTGCGAAGGCAGTTAAGGGCCAAGCGTTAGCCGATCTCATCGCTGAACGGATCAGCACCAATATAGCAGCACTATCCATTCGTGCATGGGCTATGTTCTTCGATGGATCGGTTTGTGACGGTGGGTGCGGCATTGGCATCCTGCTCGTATCGCCTCGGGGGGGCAGAATACTCCTTCTCCATCAGATTATCTACCCCGTGCACCAACAACGTAGCAGAATATGAGGCAATACGTAAAGGGATGGAATTGTTATTGGAAGCTGGAGCTGAAGCTGTAGAGCTCTTCGGAGACTCAAAGTTGGTGATTAACCAGCTCACGGAGGAATATAATTGCGAAAGCGAATCGCTGTTCCCATATTGGGTGGAATGCCGTGAGTTGATGACACAGTTCCGGTACATCAACTTCAATTGGATCCCAAGGTCCCGGAATACCGATGCCAACAATCTCGCGCAAATGGCGTCAGGCTACATAGATATAGCCGACGGAGCGGAAGTTCAGATACAATTCCTGGAACAGAATGATTGGAGAGCCGAGATCTTCGATTATTTGAAAGATTCGGCTCGGGGGGCACCTAAACGGGTAAGATACAGAGCCATGAAGTATGTCCTTATAGGAGACGACATGTTCTACAGGACATTAGAAGGATTGCTACTCAAGTGCCTAGGACCGACTGAGTCCAATCGGCTCTTACATGAGGTGCATGAAGGCGCATGTGGAACGCATCAGTCGGCTCATAAGATGAAGTGGTTGATCGAGCGATCGGGGTTTTATTGGCCCACTATGCTTGAAGATTGCTTCAATTATTACGGGGGTGCCAAGCATGTCAGATGTTTGGAAAAATTCAGATGGTGCCAGCATCAGCAATGAACCCCATCATCAAGCCTTGGCCGTTTCGGGGGTGGGGCATGGATATGATCGGCAAAATCCATCCGGCATCAGGTAAAAAACATGAATGGATTTTGGTTATCACGGATTACTTCACCAAGTGGGTAGAGGCCGTCCCTATGAAAAAAGTAACATCAGAGGACGTGATCAAGTTTGTGAAAGAACACGTCATTCATAGGTTTGGAATTCCCCAGACTATCACGACCGATGGAGGTTCGGTCTTCACTTCTAAAGAATTCAGGAAGTTCTGTGATGATATCGGGATTAAACTGATCCGATCATCCCCATACTATGCTCAAGCTAACGGACAGGCCGAGGCGTCCAATCAAAGCCTGATCAAGCTGATCAAGAGGAAGATTGACGAGAACCCTCGGGATTGGCACGAGAAGCTATCGAAGCGTTATGGGCCTACCGCATGTCGTGTCATGGAGCTATAAAGACCTCGCCGTACCGGCTTGTCTATGGACGGAGGCCGTATTGCCCTGGGAAATTACGGCTGGATCAAGACGCGTCACATTTCGGAATGATCCGACGAGCTGAAGAATATGCGGCTTTGATGAGCGACACTATTGAAGACGCAACGGAACTCGGGCTTTGGTCGTTGGAGAAGATTAAGGAGAACAAAGCCGGGGTGGCTCGTGCTTACAACAAAAAGGTTAGACCAAAGGAGTTTCAAGTTGGTGATCTTGTGTGGGAAGGCTGTGTTGCCATTGGGAACCTGGGATAAGGCATATGGCAAATGGTCTCCTAATTGGCACGGCCCGTACAAAGTGGTCCAGGCCTTGAAGGGTAATGCGTACATGCTGGAGGAATTGAGCGGCGAAAAGTTCCCCGTGGCCGTTAATGGTCAACACCTCAAGAAATATTTCCCAAGCATGTGGGATGATGGACAGTAAGATGTGGGGGCCGATTTCATAATCGGCCAGTGAGAAATAAATATATACATCAGAGCCGATGCACAGGCATCGACTTGAGAAAACGTATGGAGATTAACAGTATGCAAGTATAGCCGATGCACGGGCATCGACTTCAGAGAACAAGAGCCGATACGCTGATATCGACTTTAGCGAAGTAAGTTTATACAACAGTTTGGCCTCAGACAGCAAGATGAGCCGATATTTTACCATCGGCTCCCGGTACGACAGCTTCATTCGGCAATCGACAAGGGAGCGAAATTAGTTGAGGAATTTTCTGATCCGTTAAGGGGATTTCTTACAAAGAAAGAGCCGATTGCTTGGGAAGGAAGAACAAAAGAAGGGTCTATTGACCAATCTACTATTGCTAGGCCTATACTAGTAGATCTTAATCTACGGGCCGTCGCTTCCTTCGTCGTCGTCCTCGGAACTCTCATCGGCACTACTGCCGACGGGGTCCTCGTCGCTGCTCCCGTAACCCTCCACGGGAGCTTCGTCTTCGTCTTCATCGTCGCTGCTGTCGTCATCCCACCACATGCGGAGGCGCTTCGCTGGCGGGTAACCCTCGAGGGAGTCGTCGTCGTCATCATCGTCTTCCTCTTCCTCTTCTTCAGAGGTGGGGCAGCCGTCCCGGGGAGCTGGGTCGTCCTCACTCTCCGACTCCGAGTTCCCCGACGGCGAGGAACCGAAGATCTTCGTCCCCGCCGGTCGGAGACTGGTCGTCCTCGGACCGGACGGAGGAGGCATGGTCTTCCAGGTCCCATGCTTCTGGGGCGCGGATATCTGGTGGCGTCTCGCGGGAGGAGGAGGACCCGTAGGAAAGCTCGGAGGAGGAGTCGTGGAAGACCGACGAGGAAGAAGAAGAAAAGGAAGACATGGCTGTGGGAGTTTGGGGGTTTTTTGGTGCCGATGGCCAGAACAGAGCAGGATGGTAAAATGGCGAACTGCTCAGAGCGGTTAAATAAAAGGGGGCCACGGTAAAAACAAAATTCAATGCCACAGCAAGTTTCGAGGAGGCGGTACTCAAAAACAACGGTCAAATCGTGCGGAGCAATGGTTACCTGCTCTGCCATGACCCGACCGGACGAAAAATGCTGCAATGGTTCTGCTCTGCCATGACATGACCCGACGAAAGAAAAACGTAATGATTTTGGAAATATCATTTCCAAAACCAGGGGGGCATGTGTTATCACCAGAATTTGACCAAGTCAGAGGTGGGCTGCGATCAAGATGACCGGAAGATATCTATACATGAAGGAAGACGTGGATCGGCCTTTTATACCAAGCTGGGCTTAATTGCCCGTGTATCTGTAACATATTAGATCTATTTTAGTTTAGAGATAGAATATTAGTCGTGCACGGTTTAGTGCACGCCCACATTAGAAAGTCCGCTGGACTATAAATATGTACCTAGGGTTTATGGAATAAACAACAACTCACGTTCAACCCCAAAAACAAACCAATCTCGGCGCATCGCCAACTCCTTCGTCTCGAGGGTTTCTATCGGGTAAGCGACATGCTGCCTAGATCGCATCTTGCGATCTAGGCAGCACAAGCCCCACGTTGTTCATGCGTTGCTCGTACTTGAAGCGCTTTTGATGGCGAGCAACGTAGTTATCATTAGATGTGTTAGGGTTAGCATTGTTCTTCGTTTAAGCATGCTTACGTAGTGCAACCCTTGCATATCTAGCCGCCCTCACGCCTATCTCAGGTGTGGGGGCGGCACCCGCTTGATCATTATTTAGTAGATCCGATCCGTTACGATTGCTCCTTGTTCTACAAGGATTAGTTTAATATCCGCAATAGTTTGGCCTTACAATGGGGGGAGGATCCGATGGCACGTAGGGTGGCGTTCGCAAGTCCTAAACGGGATGTTCCTAGAATCAACTTCATGTTGGTTTTCTCGGCCTTGTTTAGGATCGGCTTACGAGCACCGTGCGTGGCCGCAAGGCCCAACCTGGAGTAGGATGATCCGGTTATGCGGTGAAAACCCTAAATCGTCGTAGATCTCATTAGCTTCATCTTGATCAAGCAGGACCGCCAAGTATTCGTGCACCCCGTACGGATCATGGGTGGATCGGCTCTTTGAGCCGATTCACAGGATAACCTGAGAGCCGATCGAGGCTCGTATTTAATGTTTACATGTATGCCCTGCAGGAAACTAAGCGAGGCAACCTCATCACCTTCCTGACCAGGTATAGGTCAGGTGGTACGCCCTTGCACTTCGCAACGCCGCGTGTGACCAGAAGAGCATTGCGGGCCGTCGCTCGGAGGGGTCTCAGCCAGCCGCAGCTCTAGGCTCCCCCCGGCTCTACAGTGTTGACAAGGCCGCTGCCCGCCGGTGGGTTTTGGCAGTCAACAGGAACTTGCCCCTCGGGACATCACATACGAGAAAAGAAAAGCAATAAAGTCGCAAATTTTACCGGACTTCATCGCAGAGTGGATGGAGTTACAAAATACAGGACCCCTAGATTTGTCGAGAACTTGGACTATGAACTTCGACGGGTCCAAGAGACTAGAAGGAGCTGGAACAGGAGTGATACTAATATCACCTGAAGGCGACAAGTTAAAGTATGTCTTACGGATGACGTTCCCAAACACGTCTAACAATGAGGCAGAATATGAGGCTCTCATACACGGGATGAAGATGGAGAAAGCTTGTGGTGCAACTCGACTAAAAATATTCGGCGATTCACAATTGGTGGCTCAACAAGTCATGAACTAATGTGATACAGTCAATGATAGCATGGTGGCACACAAAGAAGTGTACAATGAGCTCGAGAAGTTATTCGATGGATGCGAGGTAAATCACATCAGCAGACTGAGCAATGATGAAGCCGATGTTCTTGCAAACATCGGGTCGCAGTGCCTCGCAATTCCACCAGGCGTGTTTTGGGAAGAGATAGCTGAGAGATCTACAAAGCCGAAGAAAGCACGGAAGCAGCGAAGGATGAGAAACCCTCGGGGGCTCCTAAAGAGGCACCAGAAGAAGAAGAGGAACAGGAACTAGTAATGATGGTGCAGGTTCCATGGATGCAAGCGTACGTATCATACATCCTAAGGAAAGAAATACCCGACGATCCAGTTGAAGCAAGGCGAGTTATTAGACGATCCAAAGCTTTTACGGTGGTTAAAGGGGAGTGATACGTTTCAAACGTATCTATAATTTCTTATGTTTAATGCTACTTTTATGATGATACTCACATGTTTTATATACATTTTATGTCATTATTATGCATTTTCCGGCACTAACCTATTGACGAGATGCCGAAGAGCCGATTCTTGTTCTACAGCTTGTTTTTGGTTTCAGAAATCCTACAAAGGAAATATTCTCGGAATTGGACGAAATCAACACCCAGGGTCTTATTTTTCCACGAAGCTTCCAGAAGACCGAGGGAGAAACGAAGTGGGGCCACGGGGCGCCGACACCATAAGGCGGCGCGGCCAGGGTGGGCCCCGCGCCGCCCTGTGGTGTGGGGCCCCCGTGCCTCCTCCGACTCCGCCCTTCCGCCTACTTAAAGCCTTCGTCGCGAAAACCCCAGTACCGAGAGCCACGATACGGAAAACCTTCCAGAGACGCCGCCGCCGCCAATCCCATCTCGGGGGATTCAGGAGATCGCCTCCGGCACCTTGCCGGAGAGGGGAATCATCTCCCGGAGGACTCTTCATCGCCATGATCGCCTCGGATCGATGTGTGAGTAGTTCACCACTCGGACTATGGGTCCATAGCAGTAGCTAGATGGTTGTCTTCTCCTCGTTGTGCTATCATGTTAGATCTTGTGAGCTGCCTATCATGATCAAGATCATCTATTTGTAATGCTACATGTTGTGTTTGTTGGGATCCGATGAATATTGAATACTATGTCAAGTTGATTATAAATCTATCATATATGTTGTTTATGTTCTTGCATGCTCTTCGTTGCTAGTAGAGGCTCTGGCCAAGTTGATACTTGTAACTCCAAGAGGGAGTATTTATGCTCGATAGTGGGTTCATGCCTCTATTGAATCTGGGACAGTGACAGAAAGTTCTAAGGTTGTGGTTGTGTTGTTGCCACTAGGGATAAAACATCAATGCTTTGTCTAAGGATATTTGTGTTGATTACATTACGCACCAAACTTAATGCAATTGTCTGTTGTTTGCAACTTAATACTGGAAGGGGTTCGGATGATAACTTCGAAGGTGGACTTTTTAGGCATAGATGCATGCTGGATAGCGGTCTATGTACTTTGTCGTAATGCCCTGATTAAATCTCATAGTACTCATCATGATATATGTATGTGCATTGTTATGCCATCTTTATTTGTCAATTGCCCAACTGTAATTTGTTCACCCAACATGCTATTTCTTATCGGAGAGACACCACTAGTGAACTATGGACCCCGGTCCATTCTTTACATCTAAAATACAATCTACTGCAATACTTGTTCTTTACTGTTCTTCGCAAACAAACATCATCTTCCACACTATACATCTAATCCTTTGTTTTCAGAAAGCCGGTGAGATTGACAACCTCACTGTTACGTTGGGGCAAAGTACTTTGATTGTGTTGTGTAGGTTCCACGTTGGCGCCGGAATCCCTGGTGTTGCGCCGCACTACACTCCGCCACCAACAACCTTCATGTGTTCCTTGACTCCTACTGGTTCGATAACCTTGGTTTCTTACTGAGGGAAAACTTGTCGCTGTACACATCACACCTTCCTCTTGGGGTTCCCAACGGACGTGTGTCTTACACGCCATCAAGACAGTTTTACGGCGTCGTTGCCGGGGAGATCAAGACACGCTGCAAGGGGAGTCTCCCACATCCAATCTCTTTACTTTGTTTTTGTCTTGCTTTACTTTATTTACTGCTTTGTTTGCTTTCTATATCAAAAATATAAAAAAAATTAGTTGCTAGCTTTACTTTATTTACTGTCTTGATCTCCATATTAAAAACACAAAAAAATTAGTTACTTGCATTTACTTTATTTAGTTTGCTTTATTTACTACTGCTAAAATGAATACTCCTGAAAATACTAAGTTGTGTGACTTCACTAGCACAAATAATAATGATTTCCTATGCACACCTATTGCTCCACTCGCTACTACATGCAGAATTCTTTGAAATTAAACCTGCTTTACTAAATCTTGTTATGAGAGAGAAATTTTCCGAGTGTTAGTTCCGATGATGCTTGCTGCCCATCTTAATAATTTTGTTGAACTTTGTGAAATGCAAAAGTATAAGGATGTAGATGGTGACATTATAAAATTAAAATTGTTTCCTTTCTCCTTAAGAGGAAGAGCTAAAGATTGGTTGCTATCTTTGCCTAAGAATAGTATTGATTCATGGACTAAATGTAAGGATGCTTTTATTGGTAGATATTATCCTCCCGCTAAAATTATATCTTTGAGAAGTAGCATAATGAATTTTAAGCAATTAGATAATGAACATGTTGCTCAAGCATGGGAGAGAATGAAATCTTTGGTAAAGAATTGCCCTACCCATGGACTCGACTACTTGGATGATCATCCAAACCTTCTATGCGAGATTGAATTTTTCTTCGCGGAACCTATTGGATTCAGATTACTGGAGGTACCTTTATGTCCATCACTCTGAGGCGGCAACAAAACTCCTTGATAATATGATGATAAATTACTCGAATGGCACACTGGAAAGAGCTCCACAAGGTAAGAAGGTAAATTCTGTTGAAGAAACCTCCTCCTTGAGTGATAAGATTGATGCTATTATGTCTATGCTTGTAAATGGTAGATCTAATGTTGATCCTAATAATGTTCCTTTAGCTTCATTGGTTGCTCAAGAAGAGCATGTTGATGTGAACTTCATTAAAAGTAATAATTTCAACAACAATGCTTATAGGAATAATTCGGTAACAACTATAGGCCATATCCTTCGCTAATGGTAATGGTTATGGTAATTCTTATGGGAATTATTACAACAATAATAGGAGTGTACCCCCTGGTCTTGAAGCCATGCTTAAAGGATTTATTAGTACACAAACTGCTTTTAACAAATCTGTTGAGGAAAAGCTTGATAAAATTGATATTCTTGCTTCTAAGGTTGATAGTCTTGCCTCTGATGTTGATATTTTAAAATTAAAAGTTATGCCTAATGAAGATAAAAATATTAATTAATTTGCTACAGAAAACGCCATCCAAGTTCGAATTAATGAGAATATTAGATAGATGGCTGAATTGCATGCTAGGTAGGAAAGAGAAGAAAACGAAAAACTAGCTAAAGAGAACAATGTAGCTAAAGTTTGGACTATTACCACCACTAGTAATGTTGATGCTCCACATGTTGCTACACCCCCTACTATCAATGGTAAAATAATTGGTGTTGGCAATGTTTCTACTCCTAGTGCAAAGCGTGCAAAATTGCCTGAAACTGCTAAAACTGCTTGTGATAAAACTGCTGAAATTTTTCAAAATATTGGGGACAATGATCCCATTGCTGTAGATCATAATGGTTTAGATTTTGATGATTGTCACATCTCTGAAGTTATAAAGTTCTTACAAAAACTTGCTAAAAGTCCCAATGCTAGTGCTATAAATTTGGTCTTTACAAAACATATTACAAATGCTCTCATAAAAGTTAGAGAGGAGAAACTTAAACTTGAAACTTCTATTCCTAGGAAGTTAGAAGATGGTTGGGAGCCCATCATTAAGATGAGGGTCAATGATTTTGATTGTAATGCTTTATGTGATCTTGGTGCAAGTATTTCTGTTATGCCTAAGAAAATCTATGATATGCTTGACTTGCCACCATTGAAAAATTGTTATTTGGATGTTAATCTTGCTGATCATTCTATAAAGAAACCTTTGGGGAGGATTGATAATGTTCGCATTATGGTTAACAATAACCTTGTCCCCGTTGATTTTGTTGTCTTGGATATTGAATGCAATGCATCTTGTCCCATTATATTGGGAAGACCTTTTCTTCGAACTCGTTGGTGCTACCATTGATATGAAGGAAGGTAATATTAAATATCAATTTCCTCTCAAGAAATGTATGGAACACTTCCCTAGAAATATAATGAAGTTACCTTATGATTCTATTATTAGAACAAATTATGATGTTGATGCTTCGTCTCTTGACAATACTTGATTCACACTTTCTGCGCCTAGCTGAAAGGCGTTAAAGAAAAGGGCTTATGGGAGACAACCCATTATTTTACTTCGCACTTTTATTTTATATTTGAGTCTTGGAAGTTGTTACTACTGTAGCAACCTCTCCTTATCTTTATTTTATTGCATTGTTGTGCCAAGTAAGTCTTTGATAGTAAAGTCAATACTAGATTTGGATTACTCCGCAGAAACAGATTTCTTTCTGTCACGAAATTAAGCAGCCCCTGCTGTAGAAAATTTAGAAAAATCTGCCAATTTACGTGCGTGATACTCAGATATGTACGCAACTTTCGTTCAATTTGAGTATTTTCATCTGAGCAAGTTAAGTGCCCCTGAAAAATTCATCTTTACAAACTATTCTGTTTTGACAGATTCTGCCTTTTATTTTGCATTGCCTGTTTTGCTATGTTTGATGGATTTCTTTGTTCCATTAACTTTCAGTAGCTTTGTGCAATGTCCAGAAGTGTTAAGAATGATTATGTCACCTCTGAATATATGAATTTTCAATTATGCACTAACCCTCTAATGAGTTTGTTTTGAGTTTGGTGTGGAGGAAGTTTTCAAGGGTCAAGAGAGGAGGATGATACAATATGATCAAGAAGAGTGAAAAGTCTAAGCTTGGGGATGCCCCGTGGTTCATCCCTGCATATTTTAAGAAGACTCAAGCATCTAAGCTTGGGGATGCCCAAGGCATCCCTTCTTCATCGACAACTTATCGGGTCACCTCTAGTGAAACTATATTTTTATTCGTCACATCTTATGTGCTTTACTTGGAGCGTCTGTTTGTTTTTGTTTTTGTTTGAATAAAATCGGATCCTAGCATTCTTTGTTTGGGAGAGATACACGCTCCGCTGTTTCGTATGAACACATATGTTCTTAGCTTTACTCTTAATGTTCATGGCGAAGGTTGAAACTGCTTCATTCATTGTTATATGGTTGGAAACAGAAAATGTTGCATGTGGTAAATGGTATAATGTCTTGAATAATTTGATACTTGGCAATTGTTTTGCTCATATAGATCATGTTTAAGCTCTTGCATCATGTACTTTGCACCTATTAATGAAGAACTACATAGAGCTTGTTAAAATTTGGTTTGCATGATTGGTCTCTAGAGTCTAGATATTTTCTAGTTAAGGTGTTTGAACAACAAGGGATACGATGTAAAGTCTTATAATGCTTACAATATGTTCATATGTGAGTCTTGCTGTAACGTTTTATACTTGAGTTTGCTTCAAACAACCTTGCTAGCCTAGCCTTGTATTGAGAGGAATTCTTCTCGTGCATCCAAATCCTTGAGCCAAAAACTATGCCATTTGTGTCCACCATACCTACCTACTACATGGTATTTCTCTGCCATTCCAAAGTAAATTACTTGAGTGCTACCTTTAAAAATTATATTCCTTTGTCCTTGCAATATATAGCTCATGGGAAAATAGCCTTAAAAACTATTGTGGTGAAGAATATGTACTTATGTATCTTATTTCTTAATAAGTTGCTCGTTGAGCGGTAACCATGTTTCTGGGGACGCCATCAACTATTATACCTTTGTTGAATATCATGTGAGTTGCTATGCATGTTCGTCTTGTCTGAAGTAAGGGCGATTTTCATGATCAAATGGTTTGAGTATGCATATTGTTAGAGAAGAACATTGGGCCGCTAACTGAAGCCATGATCCATGGTGGAAGTTTTAGTTTGGACAATTAATCCTCAATCTCTTATGAGAATTTTATTTGTTGTTGAATGCTTATGCATTAAAGAGGAGTCCATTATATGTTGTCTATGTTGTCCCGGTATGGATGTCTAAGTTGAGAATAATCAAAAAGCGAGAAATCCAATGCGAACTTTCTCCTTAGACCTTTGTACAGGCGGCATAGAGGTACCCCTTTGTAACACTTGGTTAAAATATATGCTATGCAATGATAATCCATGTTAATCCAAGCTAATTAGGACAAGGTGCAAGCACTATTGGTAATCTATGCATGAGGCTTGCAACTTATAGGATGTCTTATACATAACACATATGATTTATTACCACCGTTGACAAAATTGTTTCTATGTTTTCAAAATGAAAAGCTCTAGCATAAATATAGTAATTTATGCTTCCCTCTGCGAAGGGCCTATCTTCTACTTTATTGTTGAGTTAGTTTACCTACTTCGTTCTATCTTAGAAGCAAACACTTGTGTAAACTGTGTGCATCGATTCCTACATGTTTACCTATTGCACTTGTTATATTACTTTGTGTTGACAATTATCCATGAGATAAATATGTTGAAGTTGAAAGCAACCGCTTGAAACTTATATCTTCCTTTGTGTTGCTTCAAAGCTTTCTACTAAGAACTTATTGCTTTATGAGTAACTCTTATGCAAGTCTTATTGATGCTTGTCTTGAAAGTACTATTCATGAAAAGTCTTTGCTATATGATTCATTTGTTTATTCATTGTCTTTACCATTGCTTCGAATCGCTGCATTCATCTCATATGCTTTACAATAGTATTGATCAAGATTATGATAGCATGTCACTTCAGAAATTATTCTTGTTATCGTTTACCTACTCGAGGGCGAGTAGGAACTAAGCTTGGGGATGCTTGATACGTTTCAAACGTATCTATAATTTCTTATGTTTCATGCTACTTTTATGATGATACTCACATGTTTTATATACATTTTATGTCATTATTATGCATTTTCCGGCACTAACCTATTGACGAGATGCCGAAGAGCCGATTCTTTGTTTTCTCGCTGTTTTTGGTTTCAGAAATCCTACAAAGGAAATATTCTCGGAATTGGACGAAATCAACGCCCAGGGTCTTATTTTTCCACGAAGCTTCCAGAAGACCGAGGGAGAAACGAAGTGGGGCCACGGGGCGCCGACACCATAAGGCGGCGCGGCCAGGGTGGGCCCCGCGCCGCCTCGTGGTGTGGGGCCCCCGTGCCTCCTCCGACTCCGCCCTTCCGCCTACTTAAAGCCTTCGTCGCGAAAACCCCGAGCACCGAGAGCCACGATACGGAAAACCTTCCGGAGACGCCGCCGCCGCCAATCCCATCTCGGGGATTCGGAGATCGCCTCCGGCACCCTGCCGGAGAGGGGAATCATCTCCTGGAGGACTCTTCATCGCCATGATCGCCTCCGGATCGATGTGTGAGTAGTTCACCCCTGGACTATGGGTCCATAGCAGTAGCTAGATGGTTGTCTTCTCCTCGTTGTGCTATCATGTTAGATCTTGTGAGCTGCCTATCATGATCAAGATCATCTATTTGTAATGCTACATGTTGTGTTTGTTGGGATCCGATGAATATTGAATACTATGTCAAGTTGATTATCAATCTATCATATATATTGTTTATGTTCTTGCATGCTCTCCGTTGCTAGTAGAGGCTCCGGCCAAGTTGATACTTGTAACTCCAAGAGGGAGTATTTATGCTCGATAGTGGGTTCATGCCTCCATTTAATCTGGGACAATGACAGAAAGTTCTAAGGTTGTGGATGTGCTGTTGCCACTAGGGATAAAACATCAATGCTTTGTCTAAGGATATTTGTGTTGATTACATTACGCACCATACTTAATGCAATTGTCTGTTGTTTGCAACTTAATACTGGAAGGGGTTTGGATGATAACCTCGAAGGTGGACTTTTTAGGCATAGATGCATGCTTGGATAGCGGTCTATGTACTTTGTCGTAATGCCCTGATTAAATATCATAGTACGCATCATGATATATGTATGTGCATTGTTATGCCTTCTTTATTTGTCAATTGCCCAACCGTAATTTGTTCACCCAACATGCTATTTCTTATCGGAGAGACACCACTAGTGAACTGTGGACCCCGGTCCATTCTTTACATCTGAAATACAATCTATAGCAATACTTGTTCTTTACTGTTCTTCGCAAACAAACATCATCTTCCACACTATACATCTAATCCTTTGTTTTCAGCAAGCCGGTGAGATTGACAATCTCACTGTTACGTTGGGGCAAAGTACTTTGATTGTGTTGTGTAGATTCCACGTTGGCGCCGGAATCTCTGGTGTTGCGCCGCACTACACTCCGCCACCAACAACCTTCACGTGTTCCTTGACTCCTACTGGTTCGATAAACTTGGTTTCTTACTGAGGGAAAACTTGTCGCTGTACACATCACACCTTCCTCTTGGGGTTCCCAACGGACGTGTGTCTTACACGCCATCAGGGAGTTGTACAAGCGAAGTATTTCGGGTGTGTTACAAAGGTGCGTCACACCCGAAGAAGGAAGGATGATGCTGAAGGACGTACACGAAGGAATATGTGGTCATGATGCAAGCAGTCGAGCTATCGCGGCCAAGGTCTTCCGAGCAGGATTTTATTGGTTGATAGCAATCGAGGATGCGAAGGAAATAGTGCGAACTTGCAACGCGTGCCAGAGATTTGCTGCAAAACCTCACTCTCCTGCAGCAGAACTGATGCCAATACCCTTGTCTTGGCCCTTTGCTCAGTGGGGTTTCGATATGGTGGAAAATTACACAAAGCTTCGCCAGGAGGATATGAGTACATGCTCGTTGCTGTCGACAAATTCACGAAGTGGATAGAAGCAAAGCCGATAAATTCACCAGATGGAGCATCCGCAATTAAGTTTGTGAAAAGCATTATCTTTCGGTTTGGAGTACCTCATAGCATCGTCACGGACAATGGCAGTAATTTTACATCCAAGGAATTCAAGACATACTGTGCAGAGGTGGGCATCAAATTGCACTTCACGTCAGTTGCGCATCCGCAAACCAACGGCCAAGTCGAGAAAGCCAATGGTATCATCTGCAATGGTATTAAGAAGCGCTTGTTAGGACCATTGGAAAAAGCTCGACATACTTGGCCAGAGGAGTTGCCAAGTGTGTTGTGTAGTATCCGAATAACACCAAATACGGCGACACAGGAGACTTCGTTTTTTCTGGTCCATGGAGCTGAGACAGTATTACCAATAGAGATAGAGCATGATTCTCCAAGAGTCACGGAGTATGACGAAGAAGCTTCTAGAAAAGCATTGGAAGACGATGTCGACGCATTGGACGAAGCCAGAGATGAACTATTATCACGGGTCACTAAGTACCAGCAAGACTTGAAAAATTACCACAGTCGACTTTTGCGACCAAGATCCTTTCAGGTTGGAGACTTAGTTCTAAGACTCAATCAAAATAGTACTGAAAAACTCGAGTCGCCATGGCTTGGCCCTTACATCGTCACAGAAGTAATAGAAGGAGGAGCGTACAGGATAAAGGACAAGAAGACGGGGGCTCCCGAGAAAAACCTCTGGAATGTGGCATAACTCAGGCGTTTTTATGCCTAGAGTCGAAATATAGTCCTCCTTGTGAAAATACAATGTACTGAAACACCCGCGAGTTTTCAGACGCGCTCTTTTCCTTTTTCAGGGCACCGAGTGGGGCTGGAAAAGGTTTTTAATGAGGAGGGCTCGCGGTGTTGCAATATAATAAAGATAGTGGAGATATATATATCTTTTTCTTTGATAGGCTCGGGGGCTTGTGCCCAAGAGTCACAATATATATTACCGAAAATATTTCGCCTTGGTGCAAAACACCTCGCAAAATAAACGAAGATACAAAATACCGATCAGCAAAAAAGGCCCGGGGGCTCATACCCGCAAATATAGTATACTCAATATAATTTATTAGCCTTGGTTTTAAACCTCGCATACATAATAAAGAAATTCACCACCGAAACACTCGGGGGCTTGACAAAAAATCAAGGAAAACATATCTAGTGGCTTTACAATATAGATTATGTTTACAATATACAAGGTGCAATCATTGAGAAAAATCAGCAAGACAAAGGAAAAATTATTAACGGCCGCCTAGTATGTTATCTATGGTCATTCGTTCACTATTGGAAGTACGAGTACTATGTTCAGCATAGCTACCCTTCACAAAGAACTCAGCATCCATCCGAAGCAATTCATCCATCATGTCTTCTGCTACAGGCTTCACCACATCATCAATTTTGTCAATATTCCTTTTCCTCTTCGCTATCTTGGCTAGGCATTTGGCAACAATTCGACTCATGTCTAACTTCGGATAGCAGATTTGTATCATAATGATAGCAAATCTCGCGCCAGCAGACATTTGAGCACGTACAAATCCATGGATTCGAGGTGCATCCCGGAATTTGTCCATCAGAGCAGGCAGGGTTTCTGGCATCTTGTTGCGCGGGAACAAGGCGCTGTAAACTAAAGACAATGTCCTTGTACAAAAGTCGAGAAAATCACGGACCTGACCCGCACGATCTTGAAATCTGACGATTTGGCGAGTACGTTCGGGTGTAACCCAAAAATTAGAACCATGCTCCGATGCAAGCCTGAGAAGCACATTGGATCGAGCTTCAACACGTTGATCTTCGGCAGCAGTATCAAAAAAAGTACCTGTTTTCAGCGGAGGAATAAGAGAGGAAAGAAAAACATTGGGAATAAAGATAAGTATGTTCAAGTGAACGAAGTATACCCGCCATTTCCAAGCTGGAATCAGTCATTAGCTCAAGCATGTAATTCTCTCGTTGAGAAGCTTCGGCAGCCGCAGCAACTGCGTCTTCTTTTGCAGCTATAGCATCCTGGGCTTGTTGAAGCGCAATCTTTTCCCTCTCCGAGGATTTTCGAGATTGCTCCATTATTATAAGTGCCTGCTTCTTCATAGACTGGAGTTGTTGACGAAGTTCTGCCAAGTCTTGTGTTGAACCCTATTCGAAGAATCTTTAGCAAATTCATCATTGACAGGCATTTTCTTCGAGTAGGATGAGGTGGGAAAAGCATCGGCAGGACGAGGAGTTGAAGTGTAGTTGTCAAAAATCAACTGGAAATAAAAGTTTCGACATCAATCATCAAGCAAAATAGATTTCCATTGATATTCAAAGTATTTACATGGCTATTACAAAAGGTTAGTTCCTAATGAACCAACGGGATGGTTGTCGCCAAAGGTACAACGGCGACAGAGTCAAAAGAAGAAAACAACATAAAAAAATAAGACAAGGTGGTCTACTTGACCTCCGGCTTCGACGAGCTGGGAGCAGGAGTTGGCTTGCATCCAAGGTAGGCAAGGATTTTCTTCGCATTAGGCCTGGCAGCCTTAATCAACGATTGCCACCTCTTCGTCTCCATCTCCGTCACGTCGCCAACTCTTGTCCAGTCGACATTTTGTTGGCTGTCAGCGACCAAGGCGATAGTGCCTTCGACGCCAACTTTCAGTCCTTCTTGGCGAAGTTTAAGCCCAAGATCTTCTTGAGAGTTGAAGCACTTGGCAAGAGTTGTGAAAATCTTGGGCTCTTCTTTCTTCGGGAAGAAATAAGGAAAAAGACGCGACAGACCTGCTCTGGCTTCGGTAAGACCTTCACGCGCCTCATCTCCATGAATCTCAAGGAGGGAAAGAGCGTCCAGAAGGCGATCACCTTCAGGGTTCTCCAGATCATAATCTTGATGCGTTTTCCCTAAAGCGAGTCAAAAGAAGCTTGTCAGGAAAAAGCAAGTCAAGAAAAATTGCATGATCCGAAGAAATGAAAGAAATATGAGTACTTACTCACAAAACGTCGACTCGCGACTCCAGTGCGACTAAGGATTTCTTCTTCGCGAGCGGCCTGTTGAGCTATGTGGTCACTCAGTGAAGTTTCCGCGTCATGAAGTCTTTTTCGAAGATCTTCAACAGCGGCAGCATCTGCTTCAGCTTTTTTACGAGCCTTTTCACTTTGCTCCAGTTTACGAGCAAGAGAATCGACACGCTTGTTGGCTTCTACGAGATTTTCTGACAAAATAGTCGACAACAATCAAAGTCATGATAAGAAATGATGGAGAGGTTATGTATCAGAAGAAGTAGCAAAATAGTACCTTCGGCTTTTTTAGCATGATCACGCTACCCGATGAATTGGGTACCGAGATGGATGAGTTGCTTCATCAAGGGCTGACAAAGAAAGATAGAGAAAGGAAGCATCAATAAGGTAAAAAGTTCGACAGCAAAAAGTAAAATAGAAGCCAAAAACAAAAAAGAGTCGACAGCATTGAAATATTCGACACGAAAGAGAAGAAGTGAACAACTTACATCATCCAAGGAAGGAGTCGTGGAGCTACCAAGTAGTAAGGTAAGCTCCTTGGCTGGCTCAACCCTTGCCCTCTTTGGTGAAGGGGCACGGGGGCTCGCAGGAGGAATAGGATGCTCGATGTTTTGCTGAGGAGGCGAGGTTTCATCTCCATCAGGCTGAGCTTCAGAGACAACTAAAGTACGCGACGTACTCGTTCGAGCAGTCGCGTCAATAGGTTGATCTTCCTCCTCGTCGCCGCTACAGTAAAAGGCGACAATATAAGAATCAATATAGACAAAAACATCGAGCGCAAAGAACAAAGAGCAATAGAGAACTTACGAGCTGACAAGGGCATCCTCGTAAGGATTGAAAGATGTCTTCTTTTCAGAAGGACCAACTTCTTCGGCAGGAGGTGCGCCGGCCTTGGAGGTGCCAGAATCGGCACCTTCGTCCCTTTTCCTCTTGTTCCTTGGAGAAACAGCGGAAGGAAGGGAGTGTGTCGAGGCAGTGGCCTCAGACTCAGCTTCTTTTTCAGAGGAAGCCGCGGATACCCGCGACTTCGCTCTCAGGGCGAGAAGTACCCTGGTTTTCATCAGTGACAACAGTCCGTTCTTCGACTTCCCCACCTTCAGGAAGGGGAGGAAGAGGTGTGCAGTTTTATGGCCCTGGACAAAATAGAAAGAGCATCGACAAGAATTTAAATAAAAAATAGCAGTTGAAGAAATGCTAGTACAAAACAAGAAAAGAAGAGAATGAATGAACAAGCAGATGATAAAATAAGGTACCTGGGGGAGTGCGTTGGTGGCGCTGCATGGTGTCACACGACAAGAGGATGGGACGGCGTCCTTCTTGCTCAGTGACGAGATCTTTCGGACAAGTTTTTCTAAGTCCTTGACCGGTAAATCTATCGACAGGCGATCTACATCGTTGTCGCCAGAATACATCCAAAGGGGGTTTTTGCGAGCTTGCAAAGGCTGCACCCTAATCCTAAGAAAATATGCGGTGATCTGGACACCTGATAATTCTCGACCACGCGTATTTTGAAGTTCACGGATGCGTGTCATCAGAGCTTCTGTCGCCGTTTTTTCTTCGTCGGTAGCTTCTGCATCCCAGGACCGTCGGCGACAGATTTTTTCGTTGCCATCGAAAGGAGGAATGTTGTGTTCCGCCGGGTCGAGGCTTTCTTCGTGGATGTACAACCATTTTTTGCACCACCCTTGAACTGAGTCAGGGAATTTGACGTCGAAGTATTCGACGTCGGGGCGGACGCAAATAACAATGCCACCTATATTATAGGCGACATTGGGGGAACCATTGCGGCGGAGGAGAAAGATGCGTTTCCAGAGAGCCCAGTTCGGTTGGACTCCAAGGAAAGATTCGCAAAGAGTGATGAAAATAGAGATGTGCAGGATGGAGTTGGGGGTGAGATGGTGAAGTTGCAATCCATAAACAAAGAGCAACCCACGCAGAAAATCATGGATGGGGGAGGAAAGGCCTCGGATGAGGTGGTCGACGAAACTGACCTAGTACTCGATTGGAGGAGATGGATAGCTCTCCTCGCTGGGGAAGCGCAGCGCCTCTTTCTTCTTGCTGATTCCAAGTTTCCTCAGCAGGTTGATGTCTTGGGCAGAGATTTTGGATCTCTCCCACTCGGTATTCCCCAGATCTTCCGCCGCCATCTTGGACTCGGGCGTGTTGTGCCTGGTGAGCCGCGCACGCGGTGGCATCAACGAAAGTGGAGGAGAAAAGCGCGAGTGTGGTTGAGCTCAAGAGCTGTGGGGCGCAATGGAGGATTTTTGCAGAGGAGAGTAGAGGAGCGCTGCGAGCGAAAGAATGGGAGGAGGAAGATGATGACCTTAAGTAAAGGTGCGGTGAATCGACGCACCGTTGGATGAAGAAATTGTGAGATAGATGGTGTACACGTGGACAAGGGGTAAAAAGGAAATTTCACTGAGAAGGGAAGGAACAGGCGCTACAGTGCGTGCGCCAGGAAAAGTGGAGGACGTGTGTCCCCCACTTGTACGACGTGTCAACTCGATGAGAAATTTGGGCCCGCAAGGCAGAGAGAGCGCAGTTCTCGCGTTTTCCCGATACAGTGATCGTGGCTATCATCAGCAATCATGTCACCTTGGCAAAGAGAAAATCTCGGTTATGAAGCTTCATAAGAATGGCGACAGCAGAAGATTATTGATTATTCCGAGAGCCTTTGGTCAAATACAAGTTTTTGATCAAATGCTCGGGGGGCTACTCTGAAACAATGAAACACTTGAGAATGACAAAATAGAAATGACGAGAGCCTATGATCAAATACAAGCATTTGCTCATAGCCTCGGGGGCTACTCCCATCGGGAGCGCTGGTCGCGCACCCGATAGATATGAAAACTTCGAGAAAGAAGGAAAATATAGCAACATAAGGCGTTGAGCCTACACCCAAGCACAAGTCCTTGGCTGTAGCCTCGGGGGCTACTCCCATCGGGAACACTGTTCGCGTGCCCGATGAAATTATAAAAAAAGAGAGAGAAGGAAGACAAAAAAGTGAGCATATTTCGAGTTATATAAATAACTCTACATATACTCCCATCGGGAGGGCAATATAAGTCATCCGTTGACTCAATAAAATCTGCTATTCCAACAGCCGAAAAAGCACTCGACAATATATTCTCAGAGCGCCAAAGTTGCGAACGATCTCTCGAATGCCGCAAAACTTTGCGAAGGTAAGACCCCGGATCCGTTCCGAGTGGCGTGGCGCAGTCTCTGACGTCGGTTTGCTACTTTTTTCCGTATCAACAGATACGAAGAAAAATCCCAACGGACGCGTTAGGTACCCGATAAAATATGACTGGGACTCGATAGAATGGTAAGACCTTAAGCGGAACCAGTCAAAGTTTACACCAGTATCCCGAGATCATGTCCAGGGACGTAATCTTGAAGTAGGTTTTTGCGGATTGCCACTAGAGCAGTTAACTAGTACCTGATCCGTCAGATGAACTAGCCCCAACTACCATTATCCCTGTACAATATATAATTACGTATCCAAAGATATGTGATAAAGTTCGGCAGAGCTATTGAATGAATATAAAGTTGGAGATTTTCCCTGATTCTGCGATTCAAGCAAAATCTCGGGGGCTACTGACATAGGCATCCCCAATGGGCCTGCCGAAGATGGTTCCCGGGATTTACAGAAGGCCCACGACTCGAAGGATAAGGAGAATCGGAAGCCCAAATTACTATTAAGGAAAGAGTTGTATTAGGAATTAATACTTGTAATCTTGCGGGATGGGTTGGAAACCCTCCCGGACTCTGTAACTTGTGTATTACGAATCCCTCGGCTCCGGCTCCTATATAAGGGGGAGTCGAGGGACAAAGAAAGCATCAATTCATTGTCTTACAAACCCTAGTTTTCATATCGTCGAGCACTTTTCGGCTGAAACCTTCGATATCTACTTGCCCTCTACTTCCGACTAAAACCCTAGTCTACAACATGTAGGCATTGATAAGTTAATCCCTTGTCAGATACTAAGCCTAAAAGTAATGAAAGAGGGGCTTCTGAAACTTACATAGATAAGATACAATGCATTGTTGAGAAAACCCCCAACTCCTCTGTTAATGCTTCTTCTCTTGATGCTACTTGATTTACACTTTCTGCGCCTATCTGAAAGGCGTTAAAGAAAAGCGCTTATGGGAGACAACCCATTATTTTATTTCTGCAATTTTTGTTTTATATTTGAGTCAAGGTGCTTGTTACTACTGTAGCAATACCTTTGTATCTCTACTTTATTGCATTGTTGTGCCAAGTAAAGTCTTTGATAGTAAAGTTGATACTAGATTTGGATTTCTCGCGAGAAACAGATTTTTAGGCTGTCACGAATTTGAGTTGATCTCTCTGTAGGAGAATCTAAAAAATCTGCAAAAATTCATGAGTAATCCTAAGATATGTACGCAACTTTCATTCAATTTGAGCTTCTTCATCTGAGCATGTTAAGTGCCTCGAAAAAATTCGTCTTTACGGACTGTTCTGTTTTGACAGATTCTGCCTTTTATTTCAGATTGCCTCGTTTATTATGTTTGAGTGGATTTCTTTGCTCCATTAAATTTCAGTAGCCTTGGGTAATGTCCAGAAGTGTTGGGAATGATTGTGTCTTCTCTGAACATGTGAATTTTTGATTATGCACTAACCCTCTAATGAGATTGTTTTGAGTTTGGTGTGGAGAAAGTTTTCAAGGATCAAGAGAGGAGGATGATATAATATGATCAAGAAGAGTGAAAAGTCTAAGCTTGGGGATGCCCCCGTGGTTCATCCTTGCATATTTGAAGAAGACTCAAGCATATAAGCTTGGGGATGCTCAAGGCATCCCCTTCTTCATCAACAACTTATCAGGTCACCTCTAGTGAAACTATATTTTTATTCCCTCACATCTTATGTGCTTTACTTGGAGCGTCTGTGTGTTTTTATTTTTGTTTGTGTTTGAATAAATTCGGATCCTAGCATTCCTTGTGTGGGAGAAAGACACGCTCCGCTTTTTCATATGGAACAGTGGTGTTCTTAGTTTTACTTTTAATGTTCATGGCGAAAGTTGAAAACCGCTTCATGTATTGCTATTTGGTTGGAAACAGAAAATGCTTCATGTGGTAATTGATATATTATCTTGAATAATTTGATACTTGGCAATTGTTTTGAGCTCTCAAGTAGATCATGTTTAAGCTCTTGCATCATGTAGTTTGAACCTATTAGTGGAGAACTACCATAGAGCTTGTTGAAATTTGGTTTGCATGATTGGTCTCTCTAAAGTCTAGATATTTTCTGGTAAAAGTGTTTGAACAACAAGGAAGACGAGTGTAGAGTCTTATAATGCTTGCAATATGTTCTTATGTAAGTTTTGTTGTACTCGGTTCATACTTGTGTTTGCTTCAAACAACCTTGCTAGCCAAAGCCTTGTACCGAGAGGGAATGCTTCTCGTGCATCCAAAACCTTGAGCCAAAACTTATGCCATTTGTGTCCACCATAACTACCTACTACGTGGTATTTTTCTGCCATTCCAAAGTAAATTGCTTGCGTGCTACCTTTAAAAATTTCATTCCTTGTCTTTGCAATACATAGCTCATGGGAAAGTAGCCTAAAAAAACTACTGTGGTAAAGAATATGTCGCTTATGTATCTTATTTCTTATAAGTTGCTTGTTGAGCGGTAACCATGTTTCTGGGTACGCCATCAACCTGTCACACCTTTGTTGAATATCATGTGAGTTGCTATATGCATGTTCGTCTTGTCTGAAGTAAGGGAGATTTGCCATGAGTTAAATGGTTTGAGTATGCATATTGTTAGTGAAGAACATTGGACCGCCAACCAAAGCCATGTATCATGGTGGAAGTTTCAGCTTGGACATTAATCCTCAAATCTCTTATGAGAATATTATCTGTTGTTGAATGCTTAAAGCATTAAAGAAAAGTCCATTATCTGTTTTCTATGTTGTCCCGGTATGGATGTCCTCAAGTTGGGATCTATCAAAATCGAGAAATCAAATACGATTTATCTCCTTGGACCTTTGTACAGGTGGAAAAGAGGTATCCCTTTGTGACACTTGGTTGAAACATATGTAATGCAATGATAATCCATGGAAATCCGAGCTAATTAGGACAAGGAGCGGGCACTATTAGTATTCGATGCATGAGGCTTGCAACTTATAGGAGGTTTTATGCATAACACATATGAATTATTACTACCGTTGACAAAATTGTTTCCATGTTTTCAAAATAAAAAGCTCTAGCACATGAGTAATCCCTGCTTCCCTCTACGAAGGGCCTTTCTTTTACTTTATGTTGAGTCAGTTTACCTACTTCTTTCTATCTTAGAAGCAAACACTTGTGTCAACTGTGTACATTGATTCTTACATACTTGCTTATTTGCACTCATCACATTACTTTGTGTTGACAATTATCCATGAGATATACATGTTGAAAGTTGAAAGCAACTGCTGAAACTTAAATCTTCCTTTGTGTTGCTTCAAAACCTTCTATTAAGAATCTATTGCTTAATGAGTTAACTCTTATGCAAGACTTGTTGATACTTGTCTTGAAAGTACTATTCATGAAAAGTCTTTGTTATATGATTCAGTTGTTTAGTCATTATCTTTACCATTGCTTTGAATCACTTCATTCATCTCATATGCTTTACAATATTATTGATCAAGATTATGATAGTAGCATGTCACTTCATAAATTATCCTTGTTATCGTTTACCTAACTCGAGGGAGAGTAGGAACTAAGCTTGGGGATGCTTGATACGTCTCAAACGTATCTATAATTTCTTATGTTCCATGCTAGTTTTATGAAAATACTCACATGTTTTACATTCACTTTATATCATTTTGATGCATTTTCCGGCACTAACCTATTAACAAGATGCCGAAGCGTCAGTTCTTGTTTTCTGCTGTTTTTGGTTTCAGAAATCCTACACAGGAAATATTCTTGGAATTGGACAAAACAAAAGCCCACGGTCTTATTTTCCACGGAGCCTTCCAGAACACCAAAGAGGAGCCGAAGAGGGGCCGCGAGGCGGCCACACCATAGGGGGGCACGGCCCCACCCTGGCCGCGCCGCCTTATGGGGTGGGCCCCTCGAGCGTCCCTCGACTCTGCCCCTTCGCCTATATAATCTCTCCGCCGCGAAAGCCCTAGTACCGAGAGCCACGATACGAGAAAACATACTGAGACACCGCCACCGTCAATCCCATCTCAGGGGATTCTGGAGATCGCCTCCGGCACCCTGCCGGAGAGGGGAATCATCACCGGAGGGCTCTACATCACCATGTCCGCCTTCGGACTGATGCGTGAGTAGTTCATCCTTGGACTATGGGTCCATAGAAGTAGCTAGATGGTTGTCTTCTCCTCTTGTGCTATCATGTTTAGATCTTGTGAGCTGCCTATCATGATCAAGATCATCTATTTGTAATGCTACATGTTGTGTTTGTTGGGATCCGATGAATATGGAATACTATGTCAAGTTGATTATTGATCTATCATATATGTGTTGTTTATGATCTTGCATGCTCTCCGTTGCTAGTAGAGGCTCGGCCAAATTGATACTTGTAACTCCAAGAGGGAGTATTTATGCTCGATAGTGGGTTCATGCCTCCATTGAATGCGGGACGATGACGAAAAGTTCTAAGGTTGTGGATGTGCTGTTGCCACTAGGGATAAAACAACAATGCTTTGTCTAAGGATATTTGTATTGTTTACATTACGCACGAGTACTTAATGCAATTGTCCGTTGTTTGCAACTTAATACTGGAAGGGGTGCGGATGCTAACCCGAAGGTGGACTTTTTAGGCATAGATGCATGCTGGATAGCGGTCTATGTTCTTTGTCGTAACGCCCTAAGTAAATCTCATAGTAGTCATCATGATATGTATGTGCATTGCTATGCCTTCTCTATTTGTCAATTGTCCAACTGTAATTTGTTCACCCAACATGATATTTATCTTATTAGAGAGACACCATTAGTGAACTGTGGACCCCGGTCCATTCTTTTACATCTGAAATACAACCTACTGCCATCATTGTTCTCTGTTGTTCTTTGCAAACGAACATCATTCTCCACACCATACGTTTAATCCTTTGTTTACAGCAAGCCGGTGAGATTGACAACCTCCATCGTTAAGTTGGGGCAAAGTATTTTGATTGTGTTGTGCAGGTTCCACGTTGGCGCCGGAATACCCGGTGTTGCGCCGCACTACACTCCTTCACCAACAACCTTCACGTGGCCTTCATCTCCTACTGGTTCGATAACCTTGGTTTCTTACTGAGGGAAAACTTGCTGCTGTACGCATCACACCTTCCTCTTGGGGTTCCCAACGGACGTGTGCTTCACGCGTCATCAAAGATCCACCAGGAAGAAGGAATTTTCCCTTCTCTTTATCCATGTGTGGAATTCATGAGTGCTGCAGGAATTCTGCAGGATTTCCGGACTTTGGTTTCCAATTCAGGGTTGGAAAGTTTTGTTGATGGTGAACCATACCAATATGTAAAGCTAACTATGTATGTGGTGCAGGATTTCAGATTTAGTTGTAAATTTCCTAACCCCATGGTTCATTACAAAATATATAATAAAGTTGTAGATTTGCCTCTCGATGATTTCTGTGCAGCCATTAGAGTGCCACAATGGGGATCGTGCGGAGGGATCAAGGAGAAACCCAAGCTATTGCTGGACTTCTACAAAGAAATTTGCCAGGGGAGGAGTTTCTTAGAGGAGGATGAAATCATCATGGAGGGTAACTAAGATCGATCGTCTAGTCAATTTATATGCGCCCCTTTTGCTTAACCTTGATGCTAGGGAAGGATGGTCACTCACGGAGCAAGAGCTTGACACATTGATACGTCTCCGACGTATCGATAATTTCTTATGTTCTATGCCATATTATTGATGATACCTACATGTTTTATGCACACTTTATGTCATATTCGTGCATTTTCTGGAACTAACCTATTAACAAGATGCCGAAGTGCCGCTTGCTCGTTTCTGCTGTTTTTGGTTTCGAAATCCTAGTAACGAAATATTCTCGGAATTGGACGAAATCAAGACCCAGGGGCCTATTTTGCCACGAACCTTCCAGAAGACCGAAGAGCATACGAAGTGGGGCCATGAGGTGGCGACACCACAAGGCGGCGCGGCCAAGGAGGGGCCCGCGCCGCCCTGTGGTGTGGGTCCCTCGTCAGCCCTCCGGCTCCGCCCTTCCGCCTACTTAAAGCCTCCGTCGCGAAACCCCTGAGGCGAAAAACCACGATACGGAAAACCTTCCAGAGACGCCGCCGCCGCCAATCCCATCTCGGGGGATTCTGGAGATCTCCTCCGGCACCCTGCCGAGAGGGGATTCATCTCCCGGAGGACTCTACACCGCCATGGTCGCCTCCGGAGTGATGAGTGAGTAGTTCACCCCTGGACTATGGGTCCATAGCAGTAGCTAGATGGTTGTCTTCTCCTCCTTGTGCTTCATTGTTGGATCTTGTGAGCTGCCTAACATGATCAAGATCATCTATCTGTAATACTCTATGTTGTGTTTGTCGGGATCCGATGGATAGAGAATACCATGTTATGTTAATTATCAAGTTATTACATATGTGTTGTTTATGATCTTGCATGCTCTCCGTTATTAGTAGAGGCTCTGGCCAAGTTTTTACTCTTAACTCCAAGAGGGAGTATTTATGCTCGATAGTGGGTTCATGCCCGCATTGACACCGGGACAGATGACGAAAAGTTCTAAGGTTGTGCTGTGTCTTGTTGCCACTAGGGATAAAACATTGATGCTATGTCCGAGGATGTAGTTATTGATTACATTACGCACCATACTTAATGCAATTGTCCGTTGCTTTGCAACTTAATACCGGAAGGGGTTCGGACGATAACCCGAAGGTGGACTTTTAGGCATAGATGCAGTTGGATGACGGTCTATGTACTTTGTCGTAATGCCCAATTAAATCTCACTATACTTATCATGACATGTATGTGTATTGTTATGCTCTCTCTATTTGTCAATTGCCCGACTGTAATTTGTTCACGCAACATGCTTTTATCTTATGGGAGAGACACCTCTAGTGAACTCGTGGACCCCGGTCCATTCTTTTAATACCGAAATACAAATCTCGTCGCAATACTTGTTTTACTCGTTTTCTCTCGCAAACAATCATCTTCCACACAATACGGTTAATCCTTTGTTACAGCAAGCCGGTGAGATTGACAACCTCATCTGTTTCGTTGGGGCAAAGTACTTTGGTTGTGTTGTGCAGGTTCCACGTTGGCGCCGGAATCCCCGGTGTTGCGCCGCACTACATCCCGCCGCCATCAACCTTCAACGTGCTTCTTGGCTCCTCCTGGTTCGATAAACCTTGGTTTCTTTCCGAGGGAAAACTTGCTGCTGTGCGCATCATACCTTCCTCTTGGGGTTCCCAACGAACGTGTGAAATACACGCCATCAAGCATATTTTACGGCGCCGTTGCCGGGGAGATCAAGACACGCTGCAAGGGGAGTCTCCACTTCTCAACCTCTTTACTTTGTTTTTGTCTTGCTTTATTTTATTTACTACTTTGTTTGCTGGATTATATCAAAACAAAAAAAAATTAGCTGCTAGCTTTACTTTATTTACTGTCTTGTTTGCTATATCAAAAACACAAAAAAAATTTAGTTTACTTGCATTTACTTTATCTAGTTTGCTTTATTTACTAATGCTAAAATGGCTACCCCTGAAAATACTAAGTTGTGTGACTTCACTAGCACAAATAATAATGATTTCTTATGCACACATATTGCTCCACCTGCTACTACAGCAGAATTCTTTGAAATTAAACCTGCTTTACTTAATCTTGTTATGCGAGAGCAATTTTCTGGTGTTAGTTCTGATGCTTGCTGCCCATCTCAATAATTTGGTTGAACTATGTGAAATGCAAAAATATAAAGATGTAGATGGTGACATTATAAAATTAAAATTGTTTCCTTTCTCATTAAGAGGAAGAGCTAAAGATTGGTTGCTATCTCTGCCTAAGAATAGTATTGATTCCTGGACTAAATGCAAGGATGCTTTTATTGGTAGATATTATCCCCCTGCTAAAATTATATCTTTGAGGAGTAGCATAATGAATTTTAAACAATTGTATAATGAACATGTTACTCAAGCTTGGGAAAGAATGAAATCTCTGGTTAAAAATTGCCCAACCCATGGAGTCGACTACTTGGATGATCATCCAAACCTTCTATGCGGGACTAAATTTTTCTTCGCGGAATTTATTGGATTCAGCTGCTGGAGGTACCTTTATGTCCATCACTCTTGGTGAAGCAACAAAGCTCCTTGATAATATGATGGTTAATTACTCTGAATGGCACACGGAAAGAGCTCCACAAGGTAAGAAGGTAAATTCTGTCGAAGAATCCTCTTCCTTGAATGATAAGGTTGATGCTATTATGTCTATGCTTGTGAATGATAGGACTAATGTTGATCCTAATAATGTTCCATTAGCTTCATTGGTTGCCCAAGAAGAACATGTTGATGTAAACTTCATTAAAAATAATAATTTCAACAACAATGCTTATCGGAACAATTCTAGTAATAACTATAGGCCATATCCTTATAATAATTGTAACGGTTATGCTAATTATTATGGGAATTCTTACAACAATAATAGGAATACACCCCCTGGACTTGAAGCTATGCTTAAAAAATTTATTAGTACACAAACTGCCTTTAACAAATCTGTTGAGGAAAAGCTCAATAAAATCGATATTCTTGCTTCTAGAGTTGATAGTCTTGCCTCTGATGTTGATCTTTTGAAATCGAAAGTTATGCCTAATAGGGATATTGAAAATAAAATTGTTACTACAGCAAATGCCATCCAAGTTAGAATTAATGAGAATATAAGATTATTGGCTGAACTGCGTGCTAGGTGGGATAGAGAAGAAAATGAAAAACTAGCTAAAGAGGAAAATGTAGCTAAAGTTTGGACTATTACCACCACTAGCAATGCTAATAATTCACATGTTGCTGCACCTCCTACTATTAATGGTAAAATAATTGGTGTTGGCAATGCTTCTACTCCTAGTGCAAAGCGCGCAAAATTACCTGAAACTGCTAAAATGCTTGAAACCGCTTTGTGATAAAACTGCTGAAATTTTTTCCAACCTTGGGGATGATAATCCCATTGCTTTAGATTGTAATGATTTAGATTTTTATGATTGCCACATCTCTGAAGTTATAAAGTTCTTGCAAAAACTTGCTAAGAGTCCCAATGCTAGCGCTTGTAAACTTGGCTTTCACAAAACATATTACAAATGCTCTCATAAAAGCTAGAGAAGAGAAACTAAAACTTGAAACTTCTATTCCTAGAAAGCTAGAGGATGGTTGGGAGCCCATCATTAAAATGAGGGTCAAAGATTTTGATTGTAATGCTTTATGTGATCTTGGTGCAAGTATTTACGTTATGCCTAAGAAAGTCTATGATATGCTTGACTTGCCACCATTGAAAAACTGTTATCCGGATGTTAATCTCGCTGATAATGCTAAAAATAAACCTTTGGGGAAAGTTGATAATGTTCATATTATGGTTAACAATAACCTTGTCCCCGTTGATTTTGTTGTCTTGGATATTGAATGCAATGCATCTTGCCCCATTATATTGGGAAGACCTTTTCTTGAATTGTTGGTGCTACTATTGATATGAAGGAAGGTAATATTAAATATCAATTTCCTCTCAAGAAAGGTATGGAGCACTTCCCTAGAAAGAGAATGAAGTCACCTTATGATTCTATTATTAGAACAAATTATGATGTTGATGCTTCATCTCTTGATGTTACTTGATATACACTTTCGCGCCTAGGCTGAAAGGCGTTAAAGAAAAGCGCTTATGGGAGACAACCCATGTTTTTACTATAGTATTTTTGTTTTATATTTGAGTCTTGGAAGTTGTTTACTACTGTAGCAACCTCTCCTTATCTTAGTTTTGAGTTTTGTTGTGCCAAGTAAAGTCTTTGATAGTAAAGTAAGTACTAGATTTGGATTACTTGCGCAGTTCCAGATTTCTTTGCTGTCACGAATCTGGGTCTACCTCCCTGTAGGTAGCTCAGAAAATTAAGCCAATTTACGTGCATGATCCTCGGATATGTACGCAACTTTCATTCAATTTGAGCATTTTCATTTGAGCAAGTCTGGTGGCCTAATAAACTCCATCTTTACGGACTGTTCTGTTTTGACAGATTCTGCCTTTTATTTTGCATTGCCTCTTTCGCTATGTTGGATGAATTTCTTTGATCCATTAATATCCAGTAGCTTTATGCAATGTCCAGAAGTGTTAAGAATGATTGTGTCACCTCTGAACATGTGAATTTTTATTGTGCACTAACCCTCTAATGAGTTGTTTCGAGTTTGGTGTGGAGGAAGTTTTCAAGGATCAAGAGAGGAGTATGATGCAATATGATCAAGGAGAGTGAAAGCTCTAAGCTTGGGGATGCCCCGGTGGTTCACCCCTGCATATTCTAAGAAGACTCAAGCGTCTAAGCTTGGGGATGCCCAAGGCATCCCCTTCTTCATCGACAACATTATCAGGTTCCTCCCCTGAAACTATATTTTTATTCTGTCACATCTTATGCACTTTGCTTGGAGCGTCGGTTTGTTTTTGTTTTTTGTTTTGTTTGAATAAAATGGATCCTAGCATTCACTTTATGGGAGAGAGACACGCTCCGCTGTAGCATATGGACAAGTATGTCCTTAGGCTCTACTCATAGTATTCATGGCGAAGTTTCTTCTTCGTTAAATTGTTATATGGTTGGAATTGGAAAATGCTACATGTAGTAACTCTAAAATGTCTTGGATAATTTGATACTTGGCAATTGTTGTGCTCATGTTTAAGCTCTTGCATCATATACTTTGCACCCATTAACGAAGAAATACTTAGAGCTTGCTAATTTGGTTTGCATATTTAGTTTCTCTAGAGTCTAGATAATATCTAGTATTGAGTTTTGAACAATAAGGAAGACGGTGTAGAGTCTTATAATCTTTATAATATGTCTTTTATGTGAGTTTTGCTGCACCGTTCATCCTTGTGTTTGTTTCAAATAACCTTGCTAGCCTAAACCTTGTATCGAGAGGGAATACTTCTCATGCATCCAAAATACTTGAGCCAACCATTATGCCATTTGTGTCCACCATACCTACCTACTACATGGTATTTATCCGCCATTCCAAAGTAAATTGCTTGAGTGCTACCTTTAAAATTCCATCATTCACCTTTGCAATATATAGCTCATGGGACAAATAGCTTAAAAACTATTGTGGTATTGAATATGTACTTATGCACTTTATCTCTTATTAAGTTGCTTGTTGTGCGATAACCATGCTTACGGGGACGCCATCAACTATTCTTTGTTGAATATCATGTGAGTTGCTATGCATGTCCGTCTTGTACGAAGTAAGAGATATCTACCACCTTAATGGTTGGAGCATGCATATTGTTAGAGAAGAACATTGGGCCGCTAACTAAAGCCATGATTCATGGTGGAAGTTTCAGTTTTGGACATATATCCTCAATCTCATATGAGAATAATAATTGTTGCCACATGCTTATGCATTAAAGAGGAGTCCATTATCTGTTGTCCATGTTGTCCCGGTATGGATGTCTAAGTTGAGAATAATCAAAAGCGAGAAATCCAAAATGCGAGCTTTCTCCTTAGACCTTTGTACGAGGCGACATGGAGGTACCCCATTGTGACACTTGGTTAAAACATGTGCATTGCAAAGATCCGGTAGTCCAAGCTAATTAGGACAAGGTGCGGGCACTATTAGTATACTATGCATGAGGCTTGCAACTTGTAAGATATAATTTACATAACTCATATGCTTTATTACTACCGTTGACAAAATTGTTTCATGTTTTCAAAATAAAAGCTCTAGCACAAATATAGCAATCGATGCTTTCCTCTTTGAAGGACCATTCTCTTTACTTTTATGTTGAGTCAGTTCACCTATCTCTCTCCACCTCAAGAAGCAAACACTTGTGTGAACTGTGCATTGATTCCTACATACTTGCATTATGTACTTGTCATATTACTCTATGTTGACAATTATCTATGAGATATACATGTTACAAGTTGAAAGCAACCGCTGAAACTTAATATTCCTTTGTGTTGCTTCAGTACCTTTACTTTGATTTATTGCTTTATGAGTTAACTCTTATGCAAGACTTATTGATGCTTGTCTTTAAGTACTATTCATGAAAAGTCTTTGCTTTATGATTCACTTGTTTACTCATGTCATTACCATTGTTTTGATCGCTGCATTCATTACATATGTTTACAAATAGTATGATCAAGGTTATGATGGCATGTCACTTCAGAAATTATCTTTGTTATCGTTTTACTGCTCGGGACGAGCGAAACTAAGCTTGGGGATGCTTGATACGTCTCCGACGTATCGATAATTTCTTATGTTCTATGCCATATTATTGATGATACCTACATGTTTTATGCACACTTTATGTCATATTCGTGCATTTTATCGGAACTAACCTATTAACAAGATGCCGAAGTGCCGATTCTTTGTTTTCTGCTGTTTTTGGTTTCGAAATCCTAGTAACGAAATATTCTCGGAATTGGACGAAATCAAGACCCGGGGGCCTATTTTGCCACGAACCTTCCAGAAGACCGAAGAGCATACGAAGTGGGGCCACGAGGTGGCGACACCACAAGGCGGCGCGGCCAAGGAGGGGCCCGCGCCGCCCTGTGGTGTGGGCCCCTTGTCATCCCTCCGACTCCGCCCTTCCGCCTACTTAAAGCCTCCGTCGCGAAACCCCTGAGGCGAAAAACCACGATACGGAAAACCTTCCAGAGACGCCGCCGCCGCCAATCCCATCTCGGGGGATTCTGGAGATCTCCTCCGGCACCCTGCCGGAGAGGGGATTCATCTCCCGGAGGACTCTACACCGCCATGGTCGCCTTCGGAGTGATGAGTGAGTAGTTCACCCCTGGACTATGGGTCCATAGCAGTAGCTAGATGGTTGTCTTCTCCTCCTTGCGCTTCATTGTTGGATCTTGTGAGCTGCCTAACATGATCAAGATCATCTATCTGTAATACTCTATGTTGTGTTTGTCGGGATCCGATGGATAGAGAATACCATGTTATGTTAATTATCAAGTTATTACATATGTGTTGTTTATGATCTTGCATGCTCTCCGTTATTAGTAGAGGCTCTGGCCAAGTTTTTACTCTTAACTCCAAGAGGGAGTATTTATGCTCGATAGTGGGTTCATGCCGCATTGACACCGGGACGATGACGAGAAAGTTCTAAGGTTGTCTTTGTCTTTGTTGCCACTAGGGATAAAACATTGATGCTATGTCCGAGGATGTAGTTATTGATTACATTACGCACCATACTTAATGCAATTGTCTGTTGCTTTGCAACTTAATGCTGGAAGGGGTTCGGACGATAACTCTGAAGGTGGACTTTTTAGGCATAGATGCGGTTGGATGGCGGTCTATGTACTTTGTCGTAATGCCCAATTAAATCTCACTATACTTATCATGACATGTATGTGCATTGTTATGCTCTCTCTATTTGTCAATTGCCCGACTGTAATTTGTTCACCCAACATGCTTTTATCTTATGGGAGAGACACCTCTAGTGAGCTGTGGACCCCGGTCCATTCTTTTAATACTTGAAATACAAATCTGCTGCAATACTTGTTTTACTTGTTTTCTCTGCAAACAATCATCTTCCACACAATACGGTTAATCCTTTGTTACAGCAAGCCGGTGAGATTGACAACCTCAACTGTTTCGTTGGGGCAAAGTACTTTGGTTGTGTTGTGCGGGTTCCACGTTGGCGCCGGAATCCCTGGCTGTTGCGCCGCACTACATCCCGCCGCCATCAACCTTCAACGTGCTTCTTGGCTCCTCCTGGTTCGATAAACCTTGGTTTCTTTCTGAGGGAAAACTTGCTGCTGTGCGCATCATACCTTCCTCTTGGGGTTCCCAACGAATGTGTGAAATACACGCCATCACACATACATAGAGGAGTGATACGTCTCCAACGTATCGATAATTTCTTGTGTTCCATGCCACATTATTGATGTTATCTACATGTTTTATGCACACTTTATGTCATATTCGTGCATTTTCTGGAACTAACCTATTAACAAGATGCCGAAGTGCCGGTTCACTGTTTTCTGCTGTTTTTGGTTTCAGAAATCCTAGTAACGAAATATTCTCGGAATCGGACGAAATCAACGCCAAAGATCTTAGAATCCCCGGAAGCATCCGGAACACACCGGAGAGGTCGGAGGGGGCCACGGAGCCCACCAAACCATAGGCTGGCGCGGCCGAGAGGGGGCCGCGCCGCCCTATGGTGTGGCCCCCTGTCGGCCCTCTGCGCCGCCTCTCCGCCTATATAAAGCCCCTTACCTAAAAACCTCGGGGCGTTCGACGAAAACCACGAAACCTTCCCGGAGCCGCCGCCATCCCGAAGCCAAGATGCGGGGGACGGGAGTCTCGTTCAGGCACCCTGCCGGAGCGGGGAAGTCCCCCGGAAGGCTTCTCCATCGACACCGCTGCCATCTCCACCGCCATCTTCATCACCGCTGCTGCTCCCATGAGGAGGGAGTAGTTCTCCATCGAGGCTCGGGGCTGTGCCGGTAGCTATGTGGTTCATCTCTCTCCTATGTGTTTCAATACAATAATCTCATGAGCTGCCTTACATGATTGAGATTCATATGATGATGCTTGTAATCTAGATGTCATTATGCTAGTCAAGTGAGTTTTACTTATGTGATCTCCAGGAGACTCCTTGTCCCACGTGTGTAAAGGTGACGAGTGTGTGCACCGTGTGGGTCTCTTAGGCCATATTTCACGAGAATACTTACTCAATGTTGAATGGCATAGTGAGGTGCTTATTTATATCTCTTTAAGATTGCGGCATGTTTTGTATCACAATTTATCCATGTGCTACTCTAGTGATTTGTTATTAAAGTGGTTTATTCCTCCTGCATGTGTGCAAAGGTGACGGTGCGTGCACCGTGTTAGTACTTGGTTTATGCTATGATCATGATCTCTTGTAGATTGCGAAGTTAACTATTGCTATGATAATATTGATGTGATCTATTCCTCCTACATATGCATGAAGGTGACGGTGTGCATGCTATGCTAGTACTTGGTTTAGTCTCGTTGATCTATCTTACACTAAAGGTTACTAAAACATGAGCATTATTGTGGAGCTTGTTAACTCCGGCATTGAGGGTTCGTGTAATCCTACGCAATGTGTTCATCATCCAACAAGAGTGTAGAGTATGCATTTATCAGTTCTGTTATGTGATCAATGTTGAGAGTGTCCACTAGTGAAAGTCTATTCCCTAGGCCTTGTTCCTAAATACGCTATCGCTTGCTTGTTTCTTGTTTTCTTGCGTTACTACTCTTTGCGTTACTACTTGCTGCGTTACTACTTGCTTGTTTCTCGTCCTGGGCAAAGCACCGTTGCAGTGCCGTTGCTACTACTTATTCATACCACCTGTATTTCACTATCTCTTCGCCGAACTAGTGCACCTATTAGGTGTGTTGGGGACACAAGAGACTTCTTGCTTTGTGGTTGCAGGGTTGCATGAAAGGGATATCTTTGACCTCTTCCTCCCTGAGTTCGATAAACCTTGGGTATCCACTTAAGGGAAACTTTCTGCTGTTCTACAAACCTCTGCTCTTGGAGGCCCAACACTTGTCTACAAGAATAGAAGCTCCCGTAGACATCAAGCATATTTTACGGCGCCGTTGCCGGGGAGGAAAGGTAAAAGGCTCTCATACTACGGTCTCGGGTAAAGTATTTTTACGGCGCCGTCGTGTGTGTGCTCGAAGCTATTTCCTTTAGATCCTGCAATTGCATCTTGTTGTTTCTTGTTTACACTAGTTTGGCATAATGTACAAGAGTGAGCTTCTTATTCTATTTCCTGATTTAAAACATGGATTGTTTGATGCGAAAATTAAAAAACCTATGAAATCTTATTTGCATGCTTGGTAGTAATATTAGTATGAACGTTTCGAACACCATTGTTGATAATGATATAGAAAGTTCTAAGCTTGGGGAAGCTGGTTTTCATGATCTTTTTAGTCCCCCAAGCATTGAGGAGAAAATTTTCTTTGATGATACTTTGCCTCCTATTTGTGATGATAATAATAGTGGTCTTTTGGTACAACCTACTATGGAGAGTGAATTTTGTTGTGATTATAATATGCCTCCTACACTTGATGAGAATAATAATGATAGCTACTTTGTTGAATTTGCTCCCACTACAACTAATAAAATTGATTATGCTTATGTGGAGAGTAATAATTTTATGCATGAGACTCATGATAAGAATGCTTTATGTGATAGTTATATTGTTGAGTTTGCTCATGATTCTAATGAAAGTTATTATGAGAGAGGAAAATATGGTTGTAGAAATTTTCATGTTACTAAAATGCCTCTCTATGTGCTGAAATTTTTGAAGCTACACTTGTTTTATCTTCCTATGCTTGTTACTTTGCTCTTCATGAACTTGTTTATTTACAAGATTCCTATGCATAGGAAGCATGTTAGACTTAAATGTGTTTTGAATTTTCCTCTTGATGCTCTCTTTTGCTTCAAATACTATTTCTTGCGAGTGCATCATTAAAACTGCTTGAGCCCATCTTAATGGCTAAAAAGAAAGAACTTCTTGGGAGATAACCCATGTGTTATTTTGCTACAGTACTTTGTTTTATATTTGTGTCTTGGAAGTTGTTTACTACTGTAGCAACCTCTCCTTATCTTAGTTTTGTGTTTTGTTGTGCCAAGTAAAGTCTTTGATAGAAAAGTAAGTACTAGATTTGGATTACTGCACAGAAACAGATTTCTTTGCTGTCACGAATCTGGGTCTAATTCTTTGTAGGTAACTCAGAAAATTATGCCAATTTACGTGAGTGATCCTCAGATATGTACGCAACTTTCATTCAATTTGAGCATTTTCGTTTGAGCAAGTCTGGTGGCCTAATAAAATCCATCTTTACGGACTGTTCTGTTTTGACAGATTCTGTCTTTTATTTCGCATTGCCTCTTTTGCTATGTTGGATGAATTTCTTTGATCCACTAATGTCCAGTAGCTTTATGCAATGTCCAGAAGTGTTAAGAATGATTGTGTCACCTCTGAACATGTTAATTTTTATTGTCCACTAACCCTCTAATGAGTTGTTTCGAGTTTGGTGTGGAGGAAGTTTTCAAGGGTCAAGAGAGGAGGATGATATACTACGATCAAGAAGAGTGAAAGCTCTAAGCTTGGGGATGCCCCGGTGGTTCACCCCTGCATATTCTAAGAAGACTCAAGCGTCTAAGCTTGGGGATGCCCAAGGCATCCCCTTCTTCATCGACAAATTATCAGGTTCCTTCTCTTGAAACTATATTTTTATTCGGTCACATCTTATGTGCTTTACTTGGAGCGTCTGTGTGCTTTTGTTTTTGTTTTTGTTTGAATAAATTGGATTACATCATGCTTGTGTGGGAGAGAGACACGCTCCGTCTGGTTCATATGAACACATGTGTTCTTAGCTCATAATATTCATGGCGAAGTTTCCTCTTCGTTAAATTGTTATATGGTTGGAATTGGAAAATGATACATGTAGTAATTGCTATAATGTCTTGGGTAATGTGATACTTGGAAATTGTTGTGCTCATGTTTAAGCTCTTGCATCATATACTTTGCACCTATTAGTGAAGAATACATAGAGCATGCTAAAATTTGGTTTGCATAATTGGTCTCTCTAAAGTCTAGATAATTTCTAGTATTGAGTTTTGAACAACAAGGAAGACGGTGTAGAGTCTTATAAAGTTTTCAATATGTCTTTTATGTGAGTTTTGCTGCACCGGTTCATCCTTGTGTTTGTTTCAAACAACCTTGCTAGCCTAAACCTTGTATCGAGAGGGAATACTTCTCATGCATCCAAATACTTGAGCCAACCACTATGCCATTTGTGTCCACCATACCTACCTACTACATGGTATTTCCTGCCATTATAAAGTAAATTGCTTGAGTGCTACCTTTAAACAATTCAAAATTTATCACCTCTGATTTGTGTCAATGTTTTATAGCTCATGAGGAAGTATGTGGTGTTTATCTTTCAATCTTGTTGGGCAACTTTCACCAATGGACTAGTGGCTTCATCCGCTTATCCAATAATTTTGCAAAAAGAGCTGGCAATGGGATTCCCAGTCCCAAAATTAATTAACAAAAATAGACACTCCTCCATGGTATGTGATTGTTGGACGGCACCCGAAGGATTCGGTTAGCCATGGCTTGAGTAAGCAAAGGTTGGGAGGAGTGTCATCATAATAAAACTAAAATAAAAAGGCACTCCTTCATGGTATGAGATTGTTGGCAGGCACCCGAGGATTCGGTTAGCCATGGTTTGTGAATGAAAGGTTGGAAGGAGTGCCACCCAAAAATAAAATAAAATGGGAGCCGCTCTTTGAAGGTTTGTACGGCAGGGGGTTAGAGTACCCGCTACCATTCGTTGACAACAACATACACCTCTCAAAACTTTATTTTTATGCTCTCTTTATGTTTTCAAAATAAAAGCTCTAGCACAAATATAGCAATCGATGCTTTCCTCTTCGAAGGACCATTCTTTTACTTTCATTGTTGAGTCAGTTCACCTATTTCTCTCCATCTCAAGAAGCAAACACTTGTGTGAGCTGTGCATTGATTCTTACATATTTGCATATTGCATTTGTTATATTGCTTTGCATTGACAATTATCCATGAGATATACATGTTATAAGTTGAAAGCAACCGCTGAAACTTCATCTTCCTTTGTGTTGCTTCAATACCTTTACTTTGAATTATTACTTTATGAGTTAACTCTTATGCAAGACTTATTGATGCTTGTCTTGAAGTGCTATTCATGAAAAGTCTTTGCTTTATGATTCTGTTGTTTACCCATGTCATATACATTGTTTTGATCGCTGCATTCACTACATATGCTTTACAAATAGTATGATCAAGTTTATGATGGCATGTCACTCCAGAAATTATCTTTGTTATCGTTTTACTCGCTCGGGACGAGCGAGAACTAAGCTTGGGGATGCTGATACGTCTCCAACGTATCGATAATTTCTTGTGTTCCATGCCACATTATTGATGTTATCTACATGTTTTATGCACACTTTATGTCATATTCGTGCATTTTACTGGAACTAACCTATTAACAAGATGCCGAAATGCCGGTTCACGTTTTCTGCTGTTTTTGGTTTCGAAATCCTAGTAACGAAATATTCTCGGAATCGGACGAAATCAACGCCAAAGATCTTAGAATCCCCGGAAGCATCCGGAACACACCGGAGAGGTCGGAGGGGGCCACAGGCCCACCAAACCATAGGCTGGCGCGGCCAGAGGGGGGGCCGCGCCGCCCTATGGTGTGGCCCCCCTGTCGGCCCTCCTGCGCCGCCTCTCCGCCTATATAAAGCCCCTGACCTAAAAACCTCGGGGCGTTCGACGAAAAAACCACGATACGGAAAACCTTCCAGAGCCGCCGCCATCGCGAAGCCAAGATCTGGGGGACAGGAGTCTCTGTTCCGGCACCCTGCCGGAGCGGGGAAGTGCCCCGGAAGGCTTCTCCATCGACACCGCTGCCATCTCCACCGCCATCTTCATCACCGCTGCTTGCTCCCATGAGGAGGGAGTAGTTCTCCATCGAGGCTCGGGGCTGTACCGGTAGCTATGTGGTTCATCTCTCTCCTATGTGTTTCAATACAATAATCTCATGAGCTGCCTTACATGATTGAGATTCATATGATGATGCTTGTAATCTAGATGTCATTATGCTAGTCAAGTGAGTTTTACTTATGTGATCTCCGGAGACTCCTTGTCCCACGTGTGTAAAGGTGACAGTGTGTGCACCGTGTGGGTCTCTTAGGCCATATTTCACAGAATACTTACTCAATGTTGAATGGCATAGTGAGGTGCTTATTTATATCTCTTTAAGATTGCAGCATGTTTTGTATCACAATTTATCCATGTGCTACTCTAGTGATTTGTTATTAAAGTAGTTTATTCCTCCTGCATGTGTGCAAAGGTGACGATGCGTGCACCGTGTTAGTACTTGGTTTATGCTATGATCATGATCTCTTGTAGATTGCGAAGTTAACTATTGCTATGATAATATTGATGTGATCTATTCCTCCTACATATGCATGAAGGTGACGAGTGTGCATGCTATGCTAGTACTTGGTTTAGTCTGTTGATCTATCTTACACTAAAGGTTACTAAAACATGAGCATTATTGTGGAGCTTGTTAACTCCGGCATTGAGGGTTCGTGTAATCCTACGCAATGTGTTCATCATCCAACAAGAGTGTAGAGTATGCATTTATCCGTTGCTGTTATGTGATCAATGTTGAGAGTGTCCACTAGTGAAAGTCTATTCCCTAGGCCTTGTTCCTAAATATCGCTATCGCTGCTTGTTTCTTGTTTCTATTGCGTTACTACTGCTTGCGTTACTACTGCTGCGTTACTACTTGCTTGTTTACTCGTCCTGGGCAAAGCACTCGTTCCGGTGCCGTTGCTACTACTTATTCATACCACCTGTATTTCACTATCTCTTCGCCGAACTAGTGCACCTATTAGGTGTGTTGGGGACACAAGAGACTTCTTGCTTTGTGGTTGCAGGGTTGCATGAAAGGGATATCTTTGACCTCTTCCTCCCTGAGTTCGATAAACCTTGGGTATCCACTTAAGGGAAACTTGCTGCTGTTCTACAAACCTCTGCTCTTGGAGTCCCAACACTGTCTACAAGAATAGAAGCTCCCGTAGACATCAAGGAGCAGGGGCGACATGTACAGGACGATGGAGAGGAGGCTGAAGAAAACTTCGTCCAGCCCTCCAACACTGCTGGGTTCCCATATCAGCAACCTGACTATGACTATGGGCCTTCTGCTTCTTCTTCCTCCCGATGGCCGGGGTACGATCATGCTAGGGATGACTCACCATCCAGGAGCTACTAATCACGCTGGGGTTGATATCCATTTAGGCCAAAAGCCTAAGTTTGTGGGGAGGTATACCGACATCTCGCTCATCTACATATCATATTCCGTCGAAACTTTGTATATCATATTTCACCTTTTTTGTTCTTGTTTAGTTTATTTCTGTAATTTCTCTTTTACTAAATCTTGGAAGTTGTTACTACTGTAACAACCTCTCCGTAGTATATTTATTTCGTTTTTATACCAAGGATAGCCTATAATAGGAAGGAGGTAAGAATTTGGGAAGTTGCTGCCTAAAAACAGATTCAGTGTTGTCACCATAAAAAATCGTATAAATATTCAGAATGGAATTTTGAGCTGCCAATGTTTGAGCATATGACCCAGGTTGTTATCTAACTTTCGTTAGTTGAGCACTTTTCGAGCTGAGCTACAGAACATGTTCAAAGAAATCGATTTTTGCTTGCTGTTTTGGGTTGGCACATTTCTGCCACTAGTTACATTTGCGTGTTTATGTTAGTTTTCTTTCTTTTTGTTGTTCTTGCTTTTGTTTCTATTTTTCAAAACACAAAAATAACAAAAATATTTCTGTTTTTCCTCTTCATTTGCTTCTTTAGTTTGCTTTATTTTCTCATTATGGTAAAAAATTCAAAAATATTTTGCTTTGTGTGTTGATGAAAAATCGAAAACTCAAAAATATTTGTGTTCTTCTTTGGTTTTGTAAAGTTTCTGCAGGGTTCAACGATCTTCCGTGACTTTATTGGAGCTTGGTTATTATTTCATATTATTCAATCCACACAGGTAAAGAGCAATAATGACGGTCACGACAATTCAAATTATGGTGAGATGCTAGCATGAACTCTATTTGTTTTCAGTTTTGTACATATACTCATTTATGTGGACATGCTTAGTTTGCTTGTGTAAGGTTTATGTTACTTAATGATGCTCAGTTGTTTATTCTCTCTCATGATTAGTTCCAATTTACTAATAGTAGGTAATATGTCATATAGATGTTTGCTTGCATTGCTCTATTTATATAACGGTATGACATTGTGGTATCCTCCTCTGAATGCTTCATTTGAATCGACTTGGCACATTCTCAAGCATGCATAAGACTAAAACAAAAGTCATTTAAGTCTCTATAATTTATCTTGCCTCTAAGTTCTTGTATTACTTTTATGCTTCCATTAATTTTATCTGTCGCAAGCATGATTATGATAGTTAATGTTTTCTTAATTGTCGCTTCCCAGTCTATTGCTAGCCTTTACTTGTACTGGGTATAAGCTCTACTCGTGCATCCAACCACTAAAAATCAAAGTGCCAATTATCTTCACCATACATACCTATATGTGGTATTTCAGTGTCACTCCAAAGTAAATTGCTTGTGTGATACCTTTAAACCTTCAAAATTACCACCTGTTTTGTGTTTTATTTTAGCTCATGAGGAAGTATTAAGTGATTTATCGTCCTTTCATGACTTCATACCGCGAGTAGCATGCATAATGTGATGGTCCATAATATTGTAAAAAGAGCAAGACGCTGGGTGCTCATCACAAACAAAATATAAAATAAACAAATAAACAAACGCTGTTCCGCACATTATGTACTAGAGAGATCCTAAATAATGGTGTGCATTGGATAACTATATGGGAGCCGCTCTTGAGGTCACTATATGAAGGGATGATAAATCATTTAATGCCATTCGTTGACATAGACATGCATGCTTCTAAAAAATATATTTTCAACACTCCTATTGCATTTGAAATGAAAAGCTCTAGCACATGAGTAATCTTGCTTCCCTCTGCGTAGGGCCAGTCTTTTACTTTTATGTTGAGTCACCATCCGTTTTTCGAGCACCTTCTTGAAAGAGCTGTCATTCTTAGTTTAATATGCTTATCCCGGAATAAGATTAATTGTGGTATAACTGTGATGCTTAAATCTTTCGATATTTTTACTTCTAGTCTTCTCTTGAACTTCAGAGGTGCCCCGGCATTTATGTTTTGCTCCACAAATAGGGAAAGCGAGATACCACTTTATCATATCATATTATGAACATTGCAATCTTGCAGATACTTATGTTTCATGTTGCTTATTATTGTGTTGGTATTTTTTCATGACTTGCATAACTATTGAGTATCCTTAGTTGCATGCTTCTTATTATGAATTGCCTAAGAATTTGACCATGTAATGAGAATTACATCATATGAAGCAAATAGGTTCGTGAAAGTTTCTTTTATCACACTCAGTTGCCACTGAATTGCTTGAGGACAAGCAATAAGCTAAGCTTGGGGGAGTTGATACATCCAAAACGTATCTACTTTCCCGAACACTTTTGCTGTTGTTTGCTCTCTATCTTGTGAGTTTTGAATGCAACTAAATGGACTGGCGCTGTTTTCTGCAGAATTGCTCTGGTGTCTTATTTTTGTGCAGAAATTCAACTTTCAGGAAAATTCCCAGAAAATATCGAAAAAATATATTTCACCCGAAAACTCACGAAGCCAGAAGACGAGATGGAGGGGGCCACGAGGGGCCCACACCAGCCCTAGGAGCGGGCCAGGCTTGGCCGCGCCTATGGGTGGTCTGGCCGCCTCGGCCACCCCTCGACCTCTCCTTCGCACTATATAAAGCCCCTGACCTGGAAATACCGCGGGGTTCGACGTTTTTCCAGAAAGAGTTCCGCTGCACCGCCGCCACCAGAAACCCAATCTGGGACCAGAAACTCCGTTCTGGCACCCTGCCGGACGAGGATTTGGAGGAGATCATCGCCATCGCCATCACCTACGCCTCTGCATCAATCATCCATGATTCCCCCATCCATGTGTGAGCAATTCCCCGCTGTAGGCTGTAGGGGATGGTATGGATTGGATGAGATTAGCCATGTAATAACTATAAGATTGTTATGGGCATAATGTCTAGTATCTGTTGTTAGTATTTTTGACATTGTTGCAACTTGCTATGCTTTGCTTGTCACTTTGGGCCCGAGTGCCATGATCTCAGACCTGAACATGTTATTGATTCATGATGATAATTATTGTTTTTGATCATAGCTGCAAGTTGTGAATATATACACATATTGTTGTCCGGAACCCGAGACCCCAAAGTGACAGAAATTGGATAACCGGAGGGGATGGCTATGATGTAATGATCATGTGTGTTCACAGAGTGTTAATGCTTTGCTCCGGTACTCTATTAAAAGGAGTACCTTAATTACCAGTATTTTCCCTTGAGATCCCGCTGCAACAGGCCGGTAGGACAAAAGATGTCGTGCAAGTTTCTCATTGCGAGCACGCACGACTAAATAGGAACACACACATATGGTTATATAATACTAGGATGCTTATATCATTATTACTTACAATGCCTATGTCTTGCTATTACATGAACTATCTCATTCATGCAGCGCCCGTTCATCCATCCCTGTGCCTACATTATTTTAACCCTACTGTCTACTGCAATCATCGCTACTGCTGTTACTTTATTACTACCGATGCCATAAAACTGTTACTACTGATAAACTGTTGCGAGCAAGTCTATTTCTAGGTGCAGGTGAATTCGACTCATGTGTTAAAGCTTATAAATATTCTTTGGCTCCCCTTGTGTCGAATCAATAAATTTAGGTTTTACTTCCCTCGAAGACTGTTGCGATCCCCTATACTTGTGGGTCATCAGAGCGCGCCCGGGAGGACCCTCACGTGAGTCCTCAACTACATCGCCGAGAGGAACGACCCCCCGCTGCAAATGCCGCCACGACAGTTGGCGCCCTCGTGAGGCTAGGGGAGGTGGACGGCGCGGCGCCATACGCCGTCGTCTTCCTCGCGCTCCTCCTCTTCCCCGACGAGTTACTCGTCGTCGCCACGTTTCTTAGCGACGATGAAGGACAAGCAAGAGGAGGCGCCTCCTCGCAGGTGTCGCCATGGCGGCGGCGTCGTCGTCGTTATCCGCGAACGGTGTCACCCTTCTCCGCCGCGCCAGCTCCATCCCGTCAAACTTTCTATGAATCTACTATTTCAATGAATTGTGATAGATTTTGAAATTTTATTTTTTTAGTATAAGGACCGCGACTAGAAACCGCCCAACTTCTATTTTTGTTTTACCGCCGACGCCCTAATATGGGTCTTAAAATGACTGCCCTGCAGCTTAGACAGAAAGGACGAGTGGAGATGGTAGAAGAGAAGGACAAGAATTGAGATTCAACCAGAAGCCCCGCCTATACACTCGAACCTTCTTCCTTTTGGTAATTGTCCACCAAGCCCGCCCCGCACCGCATGCATGTCCGCCAGCGAGCGGCGACACGCGCTCCTTGGTGCTCACTCTTCACCGCCACATCCTCGCCCACTAGAAAGACTAGAAAGAAACTGGCTTCCTCGCTCTCTCGCTGACACACCGGTCCCCACAGCCTCCTCCTCCCCCGTCCCAGGGCCGCCGCACACGTAGCTCTCGCCGACTGGTCGACACGCGCGCCAAGCCGCGATCCGGGCCCACCAATCAGCCACACAAACCGTGGGCCCGCCCTTCGATATAGCGACGAACTGCCAGAGCTTTTCGCTCGAAAGGCCCAAGGCAAGAGCTCCTTCCTTCCCGTCGACGTCGCCGCATTTCCCTTTTTCCCAATCCGCCTCCGCCTCCTCTCTCCACCACCGAACCTCCGCTGATGCTTCTCCGCCCTGCCCCCTCCCCGCCGCGCCCCCGCCTCCCCTCCGCCGCGGCCCACCGGAGCGCCGCGCCCGCCCCCGCCGCCGCGCCCTTCTTCCTCCTGCTCCGGCGCCGCCAGCGCCGGCGGCGGCACCGGCCCTACACCCTCCTCCGCGCCTCGCTCCCCGACCTCCTCGCCAGCCTCCCGGCCTCCCTCGCGCTCGTCGGCCCCGCGGCGGCGGCCGCGGCCGCCGCCGTCGTCTCCTCCCTCGCCTCCCCCGCCTCCTACCTCCGCACCACCCTCCCCCCACCACCCTACCCAAACCCCTCCTCCTCCCCCTCCCCCTCCGACGAGGCCGCGGGCGACTGGATCCTCTTCACCACCCCGACGCCCTTCAACCGCTGCGTGCTGCTGCGGTGCCCCTCCGTGTCCTTCGAGGACGGCGGCCTGCTCCTCGACGGCGTCAACGACCGCCTGCTCACCGACGACCGCCACTACGTCAACCTCAGCCGCGGCCGCATCCCCGCCGCCGCGCAGGGCGCCGGGGCCCCCAGTGAGGAGGTGTCCTACCAGAGGGTCTGCATCCCCGCGGAGGACGGCGGGGTCATCGCGCTCGACTGGCCCGCCAATCTCGACCTCCACAAGGAGCATGGCCTCGATTCCACCGTGCTCGTCGTGCCCGGCACACCCGACGGCAGCATGGACAGCGCCGTCCAGATGTTCGTGCTCGACGCGCTCAAGAGCGGCTACTTCCCCATTGTCATGAACCCCAGAGGATGCGGCGGGTCGCCGCTTACCACGCCCAGGTAACATCATTCAGCCTTATTTTACACTCTGCAACTCTTGATGGTGGTTATATACAAGTTTCGAGGTGTGCCAGTGCTGGATATCTTGCCTAACATTGTAGGTTCTAAACAAACTGCTTCTGCAGGTTATTTACAGCGGCCGACAGTGACGATATATGCACAGCAATAGGCTTCATAAACAACAAAAGACCGTGGACGACAATAATGGGTGTTGGGTGGGGGTACGGTGCCAATATGCTGACAAAGTACCTTGTCGAAGTTGGAGAGTCTACTCCTCTTACAGCTGCTGTTTGTATTGACAATCCTTTTGACCTACAAGAAGCAACCAGGTCGTTTCCTCATAATGTAGCTCTTGATCAAAAGCTCATGGCTGGCTTGGTCGATATTCTGCGTGCTAATAAGGTTCTGGCACCACACTCTATACTCCCGTGAAATGGTCCGAATAATTAACTCCATTTGTGAGAAGTCTTTCTAAGGTAGTCGATATAATTGATGTTTTTTTTTCAGGAACTCTTTCAAGGAAAGGATAAAGACTTTGATGTTCAGAAAGCTTTGTCAGCCAACTGTTTGCGGGACTTTGATGGAGCAATATCCATGGTTTCACATGGGTTTGCTACTGTTGATGATTTCTATGCGAAAAATAGCATGAGGCTATCAGTTGCCCGTGTGAAAATACCTGTACTCTTTATACAGGTATAAGTTCAAAATATAGTTTATATGATCAATGGTATACCTTATTCATGTCACTACATACCATATTATTCTAATGTCAAGTTATCCAAATGTGAAATACTGATCCAGCTTCAGGCCTTGTCAACATCATTTATCTAGTTATCTAATTTAAAGCCATGTTTTGCAGAGTGATGATGGGACTGTGCCACTTCTATCAGTACCACGCAGTTCAATATCAGAAAATCCTTTTACCAGCCTTCTCCTTTGTTCTTGTGTGCATTCCACTGTCTTCACCTTTGAGAGGTACACTGCGTTGTGGTGCCAGAATCTTACCTTAGAGGTAAACGTTTCATTTTCTTCATTTTACTCCCTGTGGAGGCATTTTTTGTGCCATCTCAAATAGGAGTTTATATGCATATTTCTGAGTCTTCACCATGATATCTTCCCCTCCCCCTTCCTGTTCTGTTGGTGTGTGCTGAGAGTATGGGCAAGCACGTGGATGCTCACTCATGATGGGCTTAAGCGTTTCTCCTGGACCTTTTGTTTGATCTACTAGGAGTTTTTAACCGTTGACAGATCCATTTTAAGCAATTGAACCGAACACTACTTCTTGTAGTACTCCATAGTATCTGACATTCTTATGGATCATGATTGCAAGTACTTATTCCAGCTGTCACTTTTAACTTTTTTTTTTTGGGATTTATGCAGTGGCTGTCAGCAGTGGAGTTTGCGCTTCTGAAGGGTCGACATCCGCTCATAAAAGATGTAGACATCACTATTAACCCATCCAAATCTCTAGCATTCATTGAACCTCAACCAGATAACAAGAAGGTCCCAAAAGATAATAATTTTCATGAGCAATCGCAACTGATTTTTTATAATAATGTCCCACATGGAACAAATGGGCTGCTCACTGGTTCTCCAAATGAAAATGCCGGTACTGAAAACAGTGGAAGTGGGCTGTTAGAAGATAATGGTTACATGGATAGGGTTAGCAAAGATTCGGATGAAGAAGAGTCACAACAAGAGTCAGAAGAGAGTTCTGAAGATGATGAAAGGGGTCATGTACTACAATCCGCAAGTCTTGCGATGAATATGCTGGATGCTACAATGCCTGGTACTCTCGATGATGATCAAAAGAAGAAGGTAGATAAGACTTACCAGATATTCTCTGGTGTAGTAAAATTATCCATGCATCATAACATTTCATTTACAAAAATATAGGCCACTCCCTAAACATCCTAAGTTTGTTTTGACAGTGTATGCATCCTAAGTTACTTTGCTGCACGATGTTTAGTTTGTTTGTTTTATTATTACTGATGGAGTTCTTGCAAGATGCTCTAACTTACCTCTTAAGAGGTAAGACCGTAAGAGGCATATTTAATCCTAGCCGTGCATTGTTCAAATGTAAATTTGGCCATGCCAAGCTTCTTACATGTTTCTTTCTTGTCATAAGGTTATGATGGCAGTGGAACAAGGTGAATCTCTTGTGAAAGCTCTAGAAGAAGCTGTACCTGAAGATGTGCGTGGAAAGCTTACAACTTCTCTGACTGAAATTTTACAATCTAGACGAGGCAATTTCAATTTAGAGGCACTGAAGCGTGGCTGGACTAGTGTAAGATCATCCACCCGGTCAGGGGTCCAAGAAAAGGTCAAAGAGTCAGATCAGGAGAGTGGACATAAGGATGCCAAAATGCTTGATCAGGACAGAAGTGTTACATCCATTGGCGAGGGAGACCAAAAGGACACTAATTTGACCTCAAGCGACAGGAATCCTGGAGAAGGCACTGATCTATTACAAGGAAAGCCTTACCAACCTTCTGGAACTCTTGGAACTGGAATTGAAACAGGAAGTGAACAGACTCAACTCAAATCAGAGAAAGGAAACTCTGGCTCTGGAGTAAATGAAAGCAGTGAAGAACAGCACAGGGCCGATGAGGGAAGTGAAACAGCTCCAAGTAATGTTTCGGATAATCAATCAATGACCAACTCAAATGGGGCTCCTAGAGAGCAAGTGCAGTCCGAAGATTCTACAGCAGAGCCGAATCCACAGTCTAATGCGATAGATAAGGAAGGTGATGCAGTTCGTGCCAATGAAGATAAGGCTGCACATAATGTTGTTGATCAGAGCATGCAAGTCTCTAAGCCAGAAGAATCTAGACCTCCCCCAGTTAATGTGACACAGGCATTAGATGCCTTAACTGGATTTGATGACTCGACTCAAATGGCTGTCAACAGTGTATTTGGAGTTCTCGAAAATATGATTGACCAGTTTCAAAAACATCGTGACTCTGAGAATGGGGACAATTCTGAGGGAACCACTGATGAACCTTCTGTAGATGAGACAGAGTCTGATGTGACAGCCAATGTGGACAATGAGTTGAGTGGGAAGGAAAAAAAATCATCCTCTGATCAGCCGCAACATAGTATTTCTGTTGAAGCTCGTCCAATAATGTCTGAGGATTACACTTCTGGTGAGACTGTTTCTGATATAATCGTTCCACCTTCGAAAGGAAAGGTAAGAGATTCTCAAAAAAACAAACATGGGAAGTATGTGAATGGTGATATTACAAAGCAGGGCAGTGACTCACCTGATTATTTATTGGATATAGCTGCCAATCCTTATTTAAAGGTGCAGCATGCTTTGTACCTTCATGAGTATCTTTCAAGACAATTGCAACTCCAGTCACCAGATTTGAACTCAGCAACTGATCTTTTCCTTGATCCGCAAGAGGGTAAATGGAAACTAGCAGATCAAATGGACAATCTGCAAGACGGCATTTCTAAATCTGACAAGCATAACAGCATTGAGGAAGAGATCGAACGTGCAGATTCCTCCCAAGCTCTACCTAGGAGAGACAATGTTATTTTTCCATCATACTCGGTTCTGGGGAACTTTGCAGGAAATGAGAAGTTGCCTGGTAATGCTTTGAGACAGACCCTCACATACTTCATTACTGATGAATTATCAAATGTCCTCAAAACTGAAGTTGGTCGCAAATTGGGGCTTAAAAGTACCGAGAAACTTCAAAGAAGACTTGCACATGATGTAGAAAGACTCGCTACTCAGGTTTCTAGAACTATTGTGCGCGATTGTGAATTATACAGAGCTACATCTGTGCAGAGAAATCCAACAACTGTGAAATTTGGTGTGGTTCATGGAGAAAATGTCATTGAAGCTGTATCAACTGCAGTTCAGCAATCTGATGATCTGAGAAATGTTCTTCCAGTTGGCGTCATAGTTGGTGTAGCTTTAGCATCTTTAAGAAATTATTTCCACGTTGGTGTCTCTAAGCATGACAACCTTACAAAAGCTGCAGTGAAGTCAGGAATTTTAAATGAGGATCTTATTGTTCAGGATGCAGACAAAGCAAATATAGATAATCCATCCTCCAGAAAAAAACTAGAAAATACAGATCATCATATTGAAAAAACTGGACAGCACAAGCAGCAGGAGATAACAAGGTCAGAGGGTAAAGGCATGATGGTTGGGGCTGTTACAGCTGCACTAGGTGCCTCTGCCTTCGTAGCACATCATCAAGTAAGTAAATAATGCCCTGTTGTTTCTTTCTTGTTCATTGTTCCATTTGTGCGTATGTGCACATGCACACGCCTTTAGATCATGTTTAAATGTAGTTAGATGAGGACATAACATGCCTTTGGATCATGTTTAAAGGTAGTTGGATGAGAACATAGCAGTCATATTTCGACATTTCTCTTATCACTTGAATCAAAGACATGGATGATGGAGTTAGTCAAGCTTTTTGTTTGAACGTCAGTCCAAATTTCTTGTATAGGCATAGTATATTATCAGGCAACAGGTACTAGTTCTGGCTTTTCAGTTGTCACGAGTTCAAGTAGTGCACAGAGATTGATCTGTATAGCACATTACATGTTACACCAAAACAGAGGCATACTGCAAATTTAAAATCCTAATTCTTGTTATGGAGATATTTGATTTAACATTTTTTAGTAACAACACATATTTTCTTATATCTCAGCAAAAGGAAGTTGAGGAGCATGAGATCGACGGAACTGAACAGGAAAAGAGTCAGAACAACTTAGTGAGCAGCTTTGCTGAGAAAGCCATGTCTGTTGCAGCTCCTGTAGTACCCACAAAGGGTGATGGTGAGGTTGATCATGATAGGTCTGTTTAATGTTCCCATCTCATTTATCGTTTTTATTATCTCTTTGTTATCTCTTGAATACGCTTACCATGTATGACTTTTACAAGCAGGCTCGTTGCTGTTTTAGCTGAACTTGGACAACGAGGTGGAATTTTGAAATTTGTGGGGAAAATCGCTCTACTCTGGGGAGGTATTCGTGGTGCTATGAGCTTGACTGACAGGCTTATCTTGTTCTTACGTATCAGCGAACGTCCCTTACTCCAGAGGTCAGTTTTTTCAAATTCTAATTCGCTCCAAAAATAGAATAAAAAGTTCACATGTCACTATCCCATAGATTATGATAGAAGGATATAAAAGTTTCTAAACAACTGGCTAAAGTGCCTCTGAATTGCAGCTGGCCTCGAATGAGCCCACCATAATTTCCAATCATTTGAGTATTCCAAACTTGAATCAATCATATTATTGAATGACCTTGTGAAAGTGAAGTAGTTACCGACTTGCTACGTGACAACTCAATCACAACTGCTTGATTTGTCTTTAGTGGGGATGATGAAACGACTACCAATCCAGCATCATGACCAACTGAACGATTTAGGAATACGTGTTACATCTTGTTTCCTGCCTGAACCACTTCGCATGGCATGTTTACTTTGCCATTTCAAGTAGCTATAGATGGTTGAACATAGTGTTTCCATCTTTCCCTGTTACAGTTGAGCCAAGCTGGTAGCCTACATACAATACAAATACCTGATATGTCTGCAGAAGCGTTATGAGATGTAACCAATGTTTGACGAGTCATATTTTCTTACGTTTTTTTACACTATTTTCATCAAACCGGAAGAAACCACAGGCATATTACACCCAAAAGAACGCCCCTCCTATATTTGCACCACACCCCTCTATGCAAAACACTTAGTTAAACAACTACACCACCATCTTCTCATGCTCCTCCAAAGTTCTATCGCGCCAGCACCTTCCTGGCGTGCTTTTCTACTGGTATCAAAGCTCGAGTCCCAAATCCTCCAGCAAAAGGCCTTGCATGTTCAACTATTTTTATCCACTTTTATACTAAGATCAGAAGTCCTTTCCTTTTTTATGGATTCCAGAGACTCTCCTTAAATTTTCGGTTCAGCCAACAGATTTTACATGCCACTTAATTGCACTTCCAAAATAATGGAACTGTTGATTGTTTATTCATATATCACTACCAGCATTATCAGTGAGCGGCTCACTCTGGACTATAGTGGTTATTTGAACAATGGTTTGCTTGAATTTGTTCTTTTACAGCAAGTTTATGTGAAATAGTGAACACTGCATCGATATATTAAACCTATTATAGCTTTTCATGGTGATGTCTTCTTATCATGTTATGAGTAACTCGTCCTTTTCAATTCTTAGGATCTTGGGATTTTCCTTCATGGTACTTGTTCTATGGTCTCCTGTTGTGATTCCTCTACTGCCAACACTTGTTCAAAGTTGGACAATAAGCGCTTCAACAGGAATTGTTGGAGATGCTTGCATTGTTGGCCTGTATGTATCTATAATGATACTTGTCATGCTATGGGGAAAAAGAATACGTGGCTATGAGAATCCAGTTGAGCAATATGGGATGAATCTTACATCTGTGTCAAGGGTATGATCATTGCCTTGTCTTGTGCTCAAATATTTGTCGAATGCTGCCTACACATTTATATATGGCAGCTTAACATTTGACTGCAGGTGCAAGAATTTCTGCAAGGTCTTGTTGGAGGCGTGGCTGTTGTTTGGTTGGTGCATTCGACAAGTATTTTACTTGGCTTTGCAACTCTTCGAGAAGGGCCCTCTTCGTTCTTAGCTAGACCATTTGATCTTGTCAAATATTCAAGTAATTCCTTGTTGCTAGCTCTTAGAGGGTTTATCACAGCAACTAGCATTGCTGTGGTGGAAGAAGTGGTTTTCCGATCATGGCTTCCGGAAGAAGTTGCGGTTGATCTTGGTTACTACCATGCCATTCTGATGTCTGGACTTGCCTTTTCTCTAATTCACCGGTATATCCATTCAAGCCACAATCCCTTCTGTTATTTTACTGCTTTACTTTTTAAAACGCAGTTCATGTTATTGTCGGTAATTCTCTAGGCAGTCATAACTGAATACTAATGAGCAACTGAGTGTGGTTTGGGAGGCAATATTAATTACGTTGACACATGCCACCGTGGTGAGGTGGGTGGGTTTGTGTGTGTGTTCTAAACCTTTTTTTTGTTTATGGTTTGAAAAGCAATTCTAACATTGCACAAAAGAGAATGAGTGGAGTGAACCTTTTCTTATATCGTTTCTGGACTGTAGAAGAGCCCAATCCTACAATTAAAGCTCGATCTCACCTCCTTAAAAAACAAATTATGTTACATTTTTTTACTAATCTAGCATGGATGGTTGTGCTACCAAGCAAGAAGTAACAAACATGATTTTGACGTTTTTGCAAATGAATGGCAGGTCTCTACCTTCAGTACCAGGTTTCTTGCTACTTTCTCTGGTGCTATTTGGGCTTAAGCAAAGAACGCGAGGGAATCTTGCTGCACCAATTGGCATGCGTTCTGGAATTATGACTGCTAGTTATCTCACAAGAAGCAGTAGTATCATTACATTCAAACCTGAAACACCATTATGGATGATTAGCACATACCATCTGCATCCTTTCGATGGTGCAATTGGCTTAAGTATATGTGCGTTACTTGCTATTCTTTTCTTCCCGCAAAAACCTGGTCAGAAGGATACCTCTCTCTCATGACAATCAGGAGGACCCAAAAAAAAAACTCTTGAGGTGAGTTTCAACAAGATCTCATGGGCGGAAAGTTAGCACTGAAGGTTTGCTCTCAAAAATTGCTGGTGTACTGTAACTTGCTCAAAAAGATCACCCAGTTAGCTCCTCGTTAACACTGAAGGGTGCTGCTGATGAATTTGGGTTTATGCGGGATTAATCACTGGCAAGCTTATATGTCACTCTTTTCATGACTACTATGGATGAACTCGCAATATATTCAACATGGTACAAGATAAACTCCAAACGTGGATGATTTATTTGATTCGTTGTAAGGTATGTATGTTTTAACTAAAACTGTACTTAATTTCTAGTCTGCTAAATTGCTAGCTAAACTCTCCTCAATTGAAATCCAGGTGTATGGATGCCTTGGAGAGAGACATCAGACATGATAAAATAGAAGTTCGATACTTGTGCCCTTTTGCCGAGTATGCTGTGCAGGCAGTCTGATTTTGCTCCCTTTATAGTTATACTGACTAGTTGACATATAGGTTTAGTCTGTAGATATGATTAGTCCCCTTTTCTGTTTTACTGAAAATCGGAATGCAAGCATGCCCAAGTTTTTTTTCGAGAATTGATGCCCAAGTTTCGAGGTAACAATTTTTGACAATACACTGTATGTAGAAAATAGGCACATGATAGACTTAGCAGATATGTATGTTCCTCATCTTATCACTGTAAGTTTAACTGTAAATGTAATGCTCCCCTCATGTAAAGGATGATCTTTTGAGATCTACAAGCAAAATATCCAGATGTATTATACATTTATACCTGTATATACTCTTTAGCTGTCTTCTTCAGAAACTATTGTCTTACACTCTAGTGATCATCTGTTTTCTTAGTTCAGAATTGATCATGGGAATTGCTCTGAAGTAATATGAAACCTTAATTCTGTATGTTCTGCTTATTATCTGATCTTCATGGAATAATATATAGGGTACAAATGGGAAGAGACTTGGATTACAAGTCAAAGTTGTAAGGTACATGGCTTAAACACAATTGTATCTCTAATCTGCAATATAGTGGATAAAACAGAGGAAACCTCAGTCCGGCTAAATACTCAAATCATTCTCCAGAAATAAACAAGAGTTCAAATAGCGCTGAGCAGCCTTCGGCACAGAGCAGGAACCGAGCATGCTCTGCTCCGTCTCTCTCCTCCCCTGAAAAACAGAGGCGGCGGCTAGGGTCTAACCTAGCAGCTACGGCCATCTGCCTCATCCTTGCCCTCTACGATCAAAAATCGACGAGTTTCTGCCTCCTTTGCTAGCTGCTCTCTCGTGGGAGGAGCTTGGTGATGTAGAAATGTTCCTAAAGTTAAAGTCTTGTCAACCAACATCATCATTATTGTAATGTCCCAGGTTTAGAGACAGGTAGATTTTAGAAAGGGATGTGCAACGCATCGTAAATTTTGGGGAAATTTCGCGCTTTTAAAACAAAACTGCATCGAAGGGGGACAAGTTTCTCTCTCGACACCTTATAGGGTTAGGGTTTCGAGAGTGCGACAAACTTGCTTCTCACCTAACTAAATTAGGGTTTTGAGAAGAGAGGAGAGTATTGCATTATAATTTAAGTTGCATGATTGAATTCAATTTTAAGTTGCATGATTGAATTCAAACCTAAGTGGAATTTGAATTTCAAATTCAAACATTAAATAAATACCCATAATTCAATTATGAGAAAATTCATTAAGTAAATTATAAATAATACACATTATGAACAATACAAATAATTAGTAAAGCTCATTAGAGAAAACCTTGAGCTTTATTGATAATAACACAAGATACATTGTCTTTACAATATTTAGAATTGAGATATAAAAGATTACAACACATTACATTAATTGAATAGTGGAAACTAAAGTAGGAAAATAAAGAAAGATTACAACTTAATGAAATTTCCTAAACTACAAGTTAATCTTCATGAAATCTGGGATCTAGATGATCTTGCACATCATCTTGATTATCTTTTAGTTCCCTGCACACAAACACAACAAACATAAGTTATGCCAAGTGGCATTGCCACTTGGCAGGTTAGAAGGAAAATGGAAATGGAGAGGATATATCAACTCTGCCGAGCTGATCCTCTCACAGCCAAGTTCATAGCATCAGGTACACACACACACAAGCTGCTCACACAGCTAGTGTGCATGTGCAACAGCAAACCATGCTTGTGCATGCACAACAGCATACACACACGGCCAGAGTGAGTCATCAACAGGTGCCAGGCACTGCTGTCGACCAAGGGAGCCAAGTGAGGTTCATATAAAACCTTTTCCACCACCAGAACCCTAGCTGTTCATCGGCAGCAGCTTCACAGGGTAAGAACACCAAGAACAGCAAGAACAGGTGAACAGCTAGAGCTGTCTCACCTATTCCAAAATCACCACAGAACCAACTCAAGCATCACCAGCTTGCAAGGAGGAGCAGGGCAAGCATAAGATCAACATAGAAGCAATCCTCTACATCAGCACATAAATCACTAGGAGCTGGAGTGAGGTATACCAATAAATCATGAGCAAGCAAGGTTTTGCTCATACTAATCCAGCATATGCATAAGTCACAGAAGCAAAAGAAGGTAGAACCCTGCTTGTATCATCATCTGGCTACCCAGCCATTTGGTGCAAGCAAATGATGAATAACCAGAAGGAAACCATCCAGCGAACACTGGTTGTGTCAACACAGTGACACAACCGAGAGAAATCCAACAAGGATTTAATCCCTATCTAGCCACCCAGATTCACTTAGCACCCTACAGCTAGCTAAACCATCAGACAGATAGACCATATGAGGTCTATTCTTGTTTGTCAACAGCAAAGCTCACTAGAAATCCAACAAGGGACTCTCCAGTGAGGTATCCATTAAGCCACAACCAGCCACAGAAAGGTGGGGAGCTACCATGACAACACCAAAGGGGCTGTCAGGGCCACCTCAAACCACAGCCAACACTTAAGCCACCACATCATCACCCAATAGGGTTCAGTAGTGGGCTAGGGTACCCAACCAGTGGTTGGCATCCATCTAGCCCTACCAAATTCAAGTAAAATGATCACTACTGCTAAGCAGTTCACATCAATTATCTATGTGATCAAGCCCAGCAAGATAGATAATTGAAATACACAAACAACCAGTGATATAGACACTTGCAAATGACCTAGAAGATCACTGCAAGCCACATCAAACACTTGATCAGGCAAAGCCTGCACTGAACACAAGGCATCGTCGATACACCATCACCAGGACAAGCACCAGACAGTCACATGCATTAAGCAAAACAAGCAATAAACAAGCAGCTGTGGATCACTTGATCACCAAAGCTTATTAAAGCATGCTAAAGCCTGCTAGGATCAATTCTAGCATCATCACAAGGCCCAGACAATTAAATTAACCATGTAATTGAACAATTGCATCACAGATAAGTGAACAAAGCATTATAATTGTATCCAGAAGCACTCCATCAAGGGATGGAGCCATGTTAATCCAACAGACTAGGCTCAATTGAGCATATCCATAAATTACAGCACAGAGTTAGCACACAGGGGCACTGGCACTTGCATAATGCAAGGATCCTGCATAAGGATCAAGCCAGGAGCCAAGATTATGCACACACAAGATGTTCCTGTGGCAGTAGCAATGACAGGAGCAAGCCAGTAGGCCATGAGCATCACTAGATGCTCATGAGCAATTACAGGAGGGCCACAGCAGAGATACAACATGAACAGAAGTAGCTAGGAAACATAGAAGCAGGTACTGATAATCAAATAGAGCCAGAGCAACATACGCACAGCCACAGCAAGCACAGCAGCAAAGCACATAGGTAGCAATAGCAGCAGCCAGTACAGAACAGCAGCCACACAAAGCCTAGCACAGCAGTAGCCTCACGGCATGGCGGCGTCTCCAAGAAGAGGAGGAGCCATTGCTTGCTCAAGCACAGGAGGAGGAAGGTCAGGTGAGAGAGAGAGAGGAGGGAACCACTTACAGGCGAAGCAGAGAAGCGCAGCCATGGCGGCACGGCGGCACACGCCGGGCGAATGGGGGCGCCAGGCCAAGCCAAGCCAGGCACCACCTCGCCGCAACGCCCGCGCAACCACGGCGAGGCGCACGGCCGCGCCACGGCGCCAGGAGCGTCGGTGGTGACGAAATCGCCGCAGCACATCATGGCAGGCGAGCAGAGGCGACGGGGACGAGTCGAGGAGGCGGCGAAACCCAGATCGACGCGGACCAGAAGGTGCGCCATCGAACGGCGGTTCGATTGGCACCCATCTCGCCGCCGGCGAAGGCCGGAGACGGCCGGGATAAAGCGGCAACGGCGGAGGCGATTTCGGCGTCGCAGGAGCTGAGAGGGGATTAGGGTTTGGGCGACGCGGGGGAGACGACGCGACTGGGTCGGTTGGACCGAGCCCAGTGGGCTGGTCCAACCTAACCAGCTCGGTTGCCTGGCAGGTGGACCCGAGAGGTAATTTGGTCACTTCCAAATTTCTTTAAAAAACACAAACTTTGACCAAATTCTAGAAAATCATTATAGCTCTAAAAAAATAATTAAAAATATGAAAACCACTCAGTATTAAAAACTCTATCATAATAAAATATGAAATAGAATTTTTGAAGTTAACCAAGAATAAGTTCAAATTTGATGATTAAAATAATAATTTAAATCACACAATTTATTTTCAATAATGAAAATAAGTCCATAAATTCTTTTGGACTCTAAAAACACCTTGACAACATTTCAAGGTTGTATTTTGCCCTAAATAAAGTATCCCTAAGTTATTCTTAGTATCAACCTCTCACATGAAATAATAACGACATCGGAAGGGGGGAACAAACCCTAAAAATGGAATCATGCATCAATGCTTCTTTAACCATTGCCCTTATCGGACAATGATGCTATTTTTCAGCAACGAGAGGACAAGGGTCAGTCCACACCATCCAAGCGCAACACTTTGCAGGTGTTCGAGCAAGTTCATCACTTGCTCATGTCATTTGAGTATCTTTATCAAACTACTTGCAAAGTACTATGATTATCACTATTGCATAAAAACCAAAACCACTATTTTCATAACTATGAATATGACTATGTGGTGGGCAATGGAACCATGGATTGTGTTGATATGGTGGAGGTTCCATTGCAAGGGTTTATATCCATCTAGGATTTAACAACAAATGTCGTCCAGTGATTCTTGTGCCGTAATACCCGTGTTAACCATAAGATCTGGAGTGGGACGGAATAGTCAATCGTATTTCCACCTCTTGTACATTAACGGATGCGCTTACCGTAATGGTTGTATCTTGCGGAGCAATTGGTGGGTGGGGAGCCCCTTCTAATTCCCCACGGTATAGCTGTTGCTTACCGTAGCGGTTGCTGCTTGCGGAACAATTGGTGGGTGGGGATCCCCTTCTAATTCCCCACGGTAATGTGGTTGATGACCCACAAGTATAGGGGATCACAACAGTCTTCGCGGGAAGTAAAACCCAATTTATTGATTCGACACAAGGGGAGACAAAGAACACTTGAAAGCCTTAACAGCGGAGTTGTCAATTCAAGTTGCACTGGAAATAGACTTGCT
>NC_061512.1:200258471-200281090 GCF_022539505.1 Lolium rigidum
CAACAACAACAACAACAACAACAACAACAACAACAACAACAACAACAACAACAACAACAAGAGGAATCAAGGATTCCAGGCCGCAAACCAGATCGTTTGCCGCATTTGTGGATTTAGAGGGCATCTCTCAAAAGATTGTAAGAAGCCCAAGATAATATGCTTTGGGTGTCGTCAGGAGGGGCACATGATGAAAGATTGCCCAAATAAAAAGAATGGAGGAGGTCAATCTGGAGGATCGAGGAGGAAGCCGAGGAGGAAACAACGGAGGGAACTGGAAGAACAAGAAACCCTTCGGCAAGTTAAACTGCACCAGCTTGGAGGAGGTGGTTAACTCCGATCAGGCAGTGATAGGTACGCTCCAGATACTTACTCATCCTGGCAAAGTACTTTTTGATACTGGTGCAACTACATCATTCATTTCTCAACAATTCATCATCAAACATGGGATTAGTTGCACCAAGTTAGATACACCCATAACTATACTTTCCGCGGGGGGAACGATAGTAGTAACCCATACCAAACAAGGACAAGTCATTATGATCAATAAATGCGTATTTGACGCAGACCTGTTCATTTTACCGATGAAGGACATTGATGTCATTCTTGGTATGAACTGGTTAGAGGCTAACGGAGCATTGATCGACTGTGTAAACAAGACTGTATCTTTGAAAAGCCCCGATGGAAGTAGAATGATCTACCAAGGAGATAAGCATACACAGATTGAAGTAGAGCTACAGTTGAACAGCATGAAGGAAGTGAAGTTGGAGGATATACCTGTAGTAAATGAATTCCAGGATGTGTTTCCTAAGGAATTACCTGGAATGCCACCAGATAGGGAGATAGAATTTACTATCGACCTAATTCCAGGCACAGCTCCGATTGCTAAGGCACCATACAAGATGGGTCCTAAGGAGTTGAAAGAACTCAAGGAACAATTGGATGACTTGGAACAAAAAGGTTTCATACAGGAGAGTATCTCACCATGGGGATCACCTGTTATCTTCGTGGATAAAAGAGATGGAGGCAGAAGGATGTGTGGAGACTACAGGAATCAGAATAATGTTACTATCAAGAACAAGTACCCACTTCCTAGAATACAAGATCTATTTGATCAAGTTAGAGGCGCGGGAGTCTTTTCCAAAATTGATCTAAGGTCCGGTTATCATCAGATAAAGATCAAGAAGGAAGACGTTCCGAAAACAGCCTTTGTCTCAAGGTATGGACATCATGAATACCTTGTAGTACCTTTTGGATTAACCAGTGCCCCAACAATTTTCATGAATCTCATGAATAAGATTTTCATGCCATGTCTAGACAAGTTTGTCATCGTATTCATCGATGATATCTTGATTTATTCCAAAGACAAAGCTGAACATGCTGAACATCTGAGGATAGTGTTGCAAACACTAAGAGAACATCAACTCTATGCCAAGTTCAGCAAGTGTGAATTTTGGCTAGATCAAGTAGAATTTCTTGGTCATGTTATTAGCAAAGATGGAATAGCTGTTAACCCGAGCAAGGTAGCAGCAGTCTTAGACTGGGAAGCACCAAAGACTGTCAAAGAAATCCGAGGATTCCTCGGAATGGCAGGATACTATCGGGGATTCATTGAAGGATTCTCCAAGATAGCAGGACCAATCACGAAGCTGTTAAGAAAGAACACCCCATTTGTGTGGTCTGACGAGTGTGAGAAGAGTTTTCAAACCCTGAAAGAGAAACTCACCACAGCACCGGTGTTAGCAGTTCCAGAAGTTGGCAAGGATTACACCGTGTATTGTGACGCATCCAAACATGGATTGGGTTGCGTACTCATGCAGGATCGGAAAGTGATATCTTATGGATCGAGGCAACTCAGACCTCATGAAGTGAATTATCCAACACATGATTTAGAGTTAGCAGCAGTTGTATTTGCACTTAAGACATGGAGACATTTTCTCTATGGAGCCAAGTGTGAGCTCTATACAGATCATAAGAGTCTCAAGTACTTCTTCACTCAGAAGGAACTCAATATGAGACAGAAAAGATGGCTTGAACTAATCAAGGATTATGATTTGACCATCAATTATACTCCAGGAAAGGCTAATGTTGTAGCAGATGCCTTGAGTAGGAAGAGCACTGGAGGAGTGGAACAAGAGTTATCACTGGAGTTGAGGAAGGAAATAAGCCAAGCCCAAATACAACTCTGGGAGAAAGAAGCTCATGAAGGACTATCGGCTTTACAAGTAGCCGATGAGCTAAGTGTTAACTTAAAGAATGAGATAATGATGGGTCAATTGGACGATCCATTCATTGTAGAGGAGATGAGAAGGATTGAGGAAGGAAGACCGTCAGAATTCCACCGAGGAGAGTCTGGATCATTATGGTTTCAGAAGAGGATTTGCGTTCCGGATATTGCTGAGATCAAGGAAATAATACTCCGGGAAGCTCATCAAACACCATATTCCATACATCCGGGAAGTACAAAGATGTACATGGATCTTAAGGAGTTATTCTGGTGGAATAACATGAAAAGGGAGATAGCACAATACGTGGCGGAATGCCATACCTGCCAAAGAGTGAAGGCTGAACATCAAAGTCCGGCAGGGAAGTTACAACCTTTACCAATCCCAGAATGGAAATGGGAGGAGATAGGAATGGATTTCATCACCGGACTACCCATGACCAATAAAAAGAAGGACATGATATGGGTAATCGTGGACCGGTTGACGAAAAGCGCACACTTCTTAGCGGTAAATCAACAGGATAAAGGAGAAAAACTCATCGATCTTTATATCAAAGAGATCGCGAGTAAACATGGAGTGCCCAAGAAGATCGTGTCAGATCGAGGATCCGTGTTCACATCAGCATTTTGGAAGCAACTACATGAAGCTTTAGGATCCAAGTTAGACTACAGTACCGCCTATCATCCTCAGACAGGTGGACAAACCGAGAGAACTAACCAGATATTGGAAGATATGCTTAGGGCTTGTGCCCTAGACTTCGGAGGATCATGGGAGGAGCACTTGCCACTAGCAGAGTTTTCATACAATAATAGCTATCAAAGTAGCATCAAGATGGCACCTTTCGAAGCTCTGTATGGAAGGAAGTGTAGATCACCGATATGTTGGTATGAGGCAGGATCAAGCAAGGAGTTCAATCCTGATTATGTCAAGGAAAAGCAACAGATTATTGACATTATAAGAGATAGGTTGAAGATAGCCCAAAGTCGACAGAAGAGTTATGCCGATCAAAAGAGAAGGACATGGGAGCCACAAGTTGGAGACATGGTATATCTCAAGGTGAGCCCGATGAAAGGTCTTCAGAGATTTGGAGTAAAAGGGAAGTTAAGCCCTAGATACATCAGACCTTTCAAGATTTTGAGTCAGAACCGAGGATTAGCCTTTGAATTGGATCTACCGGGAAGGTTAGCCCAAGTTCACAACGTATTCCATGTGTCGCAACTTAGGAAGTGTTTAAAGACCCCAGATGAGCCAATATCACATGATGAGCTCGAGTTACAACCAGATTTGACATACATTGAGAAGCCAGCAAAGATTCTCGAGGAGAACTGGAAACAACTCAAGAATCGAGCAATAAAATACTGCAAAATACAATGGAAGCATCACCCCGAGAGGGAAGCCACCTGGGAAAAGGAAGAAGACCTGAGGAAAACATACCCCAAACTCTTCAGGTATTACAACCACAACTTCGGGACGAAGTTTCCTTTAAGGGGGAAAGGCTGTAATGTCCCAGGTTTAGAGACGATCGAGGGGTAGATTTTAGAAAGGGATGTGCAACGCATCGTAAATTCTGGGGAAATTTCGCGCTTTTAAAACAAAACTGCATCAAAGGGGGACAAGTTTCTCTCTCGACACCTTACAGGGTTAGGGTTTCGAGAGTGCGACAAACTTGCTTCTCACCTAACTAAATTAGGGTTTTGAGAAGAGAGGAGAGTATTGCATTATAATTTAAGTTGCATGATTGAATTCAATTTTAAGTTGCATGATTGAATTCAAACCTAAGTGGAATTTGAATTTCAAATTCAAACATTAAATAAATACCCATAATTCAATTATGAGGAAATTCATTAAGTAAATTATAAATAATACACATTATGAACAATACAAATAATAAGTAAAGCTCATTAGAGAAAACCTTGAGCTTTATTGATAATAACACAAGATACATTGTCTTTACAATATTTAGAATTGAGATATAAAAGATTACAACACATTACATTAATTGAATAGTGGAAACTAAAGTAGGAAAATAAAGAAAGAATACAACTTAACGAAATTTCCTAAACTACAAGTTAATCTTCATGAAATCTGGGATCTAGATGATCTTGCACATCATCTTGATTATCTTTTAGTTCCCTGCACACAAACACAACAAACATAAGTTATGCCAAGTGGCATTGCCACTTGGCAGGTTAGAAGGAAAATGGAAATGGAGAGGATATGATCAACTCTGCCGAGCTGATCCTCTCATAGCCAAGTTCATAGCATCAGGTACACACACACACACAAGCTGCTCACACAGCTAGTGTGCATGTGCAACAGCAAACCATGCTTGTGCATGCACAACAGCATACACACACGGCCAGAGTGAGTCATCAACAGGTGCCGAGCACTCGCTTGTCGACCAAGGGAGCCAAGTGAGGTTCATATAAAACCTTTTCCACCGCCAGAACCCTAGCTGTTCATCGGCAGCAGCTTCACAGGGTAAGAACACCAAGAACAGCAAGAACAGGTGAACAGCTAGAGCTGTCTCACCTATTCCAAAATCACCACAGAACCAACCCAAGCATCACAGGCTTGCAAGGAGGAGCAGGGCAAGCATAAGATCAACATAGAAGCAATCCTCTACATCAGCACATAAATCACTAGGAGCTGGAGTGAGGTATACCAATAAATCATGAGCAAGCAAGGTTTTGCTCATACTAATCCAGCATATGCATAAGTCACAGAAGCAAAAGAGGGTAGAACCCTGCTTGTATCATCATCTGGCTACCCAGCCATTTGGTGCAAGCAAATGATGAATAACCAGAAGGAAACCATCTAGCGAACACTGGTTGTGTCAACACAGTGACACAACCAGAGAAATCCAACAAGGATTTAATCCCTATCTAGCCACCCAGATTCACTTAGCACCCTACAGCTAGCTAAACCATCAGACAGATAGACCATATGAGGTCTATTCTTGTTTGTCAACAGCAAAGCTCACTCGAAATCCAACAAGGGACTCTCCAGTGAGGTATCCATTAAGCCGCAACCAGCCACAGAAAGGTGGGGAGCTACCATGACAACACCAAAGGGGCTGTCAGGGCCACCTCAAACCACAGCCAACACTTAAGCCACCACATCATCACCCAATAGGGTTCAGTAGTGGGCTAGGGTACCCAACCAGTGGTTGGCATCCATCTAGCCCTACCAAATTCAAGTAAAATGATCACTACTGCTAAGCAGTTCACATCAATTATCTATGTGATCAAGCCCAGCAAGATAGATAAATGAAATACACAAACAACCAGTGATATAGACACTTGCAAATGACCAAGAAGATCACTGCAAGCCACATCAAACACTTGATCAGGCAAAGCCTGCACCAGCACAAGGCATGCTGATACACCATCACCAGGACAAGCACCAGACAGTCACATGCATTAAGCAAAGCAAGCAATAAACAAGCAGCTGTGGATCACTTGATCACCAGAGCTTATTAAAGCATGCTAAAGCCTGCTAGGATCAATTCTAGCATCATCACAAGGCCCAGACAATTAAATTAACCATGTAATTGAACAATTGCGTCACAGATAAGTGAACAAAGCATTATAATTGTATCCAGATGCACTCCATCAAGGGATGGAGCTGTTAATCCAACAGCTAGGCTCAATTGAGCATATCCATAAATTACAGCACAGAGTTAGCACACAGGGGCACTGGCACTTGCATAATGCAAGGATCCTGCATAAGGATCAAGCCAGGAGCCAATATTATGCACACACAAGATGTTCCTGTGGCAGTAGCAATGACAGGAGCAAGCCAGTAGGCCATGGGCATCACTAGATGCTCATGAGCAATTACATGAGGGCCACAGCAGAGATACAACATGAACAGAAGTAGCTAGGAAACATAGAAGCAGGTACTGATAATCAAATAGAGCCAGAGCAACATACACACAGCCACAGCAAGCACAGCAGCAGAGCACATAGGTAGCAATAGCAGCAGCCAGTACATAACAGCAGCCACACAAAGCCTAGCACAGCAGCAGCCTCACGGCATGGCGGCGTCTCCAAGAAGAGGAGCAGCCATTGCTTGCTCAAGCACATGAGGAGGAAGGTCAGGTGAGAGAGAGAGAGAGGAGGGAACCACTTACAGGTGAAGCAGAGAAGCGCAGCCATGGCGGCACGGCGGCACACACCGGGCGAACAGCGGCGCCAGGCCAAGCCAAGCCAGGCACCACCTCGCCGCAACGCCCGCGCAACCACGGCGAGGCACACGGCCGCGCCACGGCGCCAGGAGCGTCGGCGGTGACGAAATCGCCGCAGCACATCACGGCAAGCGAGCAGAGGCGACGGGGACGAGTCGAGGAGGCGGCGAAACCCAGATCGACGCGGACCAGAAGGTGCGCCGTCGAACGGCGGTTCGATTGGCACCCATCTCGCCGCCGGTGAAGGCCGGAGACGGCCGGGATAAAGCGGCGACGGCGGAGGCGATTTCGGCGTCGCAGGAGCTGAGAGGCGATTAGGGTTTGGGCGACGCGGGGGAGACGACGCGACTGGGTCGGTTGGACCGAGCCCAGTGGGCTGATCCAACCTAACCAGCTCGGTCGCCTGGCAGGTGGACCCGAGGGGTAATTTGGTCATTTCCAAATTTCTTTAAAAAACACAAACTTTGACCAAATTCTAGAAAATCATTATAGCTCTAAAAAAATAATTAAAAATATGAAAACCACTCAGTATTAAAAACTCTATCATAATAAAATATGAACTAGAATTTTTGAAGTTAAACAAGAATAAGTTCAAATTTGATGATTAAAATAATAATTTAAATCACACAATTTATTTTCAATAATGAAAATAAGTCCATAAATTCTTTTGGACTCTAAAAACACCTTGACAACATTTCAAGGTTGTATTTTGCCCTAAATAAAGTATCCCTAAGTTATTCTTAGTATCAACCTCTCACATGAAATAATAACGACATCGGAAGGGGGGAACAAACCCTAAAATTGGAATCATGCATCAATGCTTCTTTAACCATTGCCCTTATCGGACAATGATGCTATTTTTCAGCAACGAGAGGACAAGGGTCAGTCCACACCATCCAAGCTGCAACACTTTGCGGTGTTCGAGCAAGTTCATCACTTGCTCATGTCATTTGAGTATCTTTATCAAACTACTTGCAAAGTACTATGATTATCACTATTGCATAAAAACCAAAACCACTATTTTCATAACTATGAATATGACTATGTGGTGGGCAATGGAACCATGGATTGTGGTTGATATGGTGGAGGTTCCATTGCAAGGGTTTATATCCATCTAGGATTAAACAACAAATGTCGTCCAGTGATTCTTGTGCCGTAATACCCGTGTTAACCATAAGATGTGGAGTGGGACGGAATAGTCAATCGTATTTCCACCTCTTGTACATCAACGGATGCGCTTACCGTAGCGGTTGTATCTTGCGGAGCAATTGGAGGGTGGGGAGCCCCTTCTAATTCCCCACGGTATAGTCGTTGCATACCGTAGCGGTTGCTGCTTGCGGAACAATTGGTGGGTGGGGATCCCCTTCTAATTCCCCACGGTTATGTGGTCTATGATGGGTTGCAGCTACCGGCGAAGGAGTTTGGTTAACGAGTCCCAGACTGTCGTCGTGGTCGGGGTCCATCCTTAATTGGTGTAAGAGGACCGGCGAGGACCCAGGGTCGGGGTTTGCAACAAAGGGTGGGTGTGCGAGGTAGCGGAGGAATATGATTGACTATGACCTTATACCGGGCCTCACACCAAAGGAAGTGTGGACGAGAACTAGACTCGGTTGGCACCAAGGTTAAGATCTCTTATGGGTAAAGCAACACACCTCAGCAGAGTGTAATGAATCGTGACCTGTCACTCCTTGTTCCAGGATTTGGAACTGCGAACGCTGCCGGAAAGGAACTCCATGAAGTTCTAGTAAACCGGTGAAGGCTGACGGACATAGTTCTTTGAAATAAAAGTAACCTCTTGAAGAAATGTTTATCAAAACTTGCATTGGTATTAGACTTTCTGGTCTAATACCGTAGCTAGTGCATTAAACACCTCTTTTCTATAATGAACTTGTTGAGTACGCTCGTACTCATACCACTCTTAAATCCCCTGCTTAGATTGTCCGAACCATGCCGGAGGAGGACAACGACAACCCTGAAGGAGCCGACATCATCGACTATGAAGAACCAGACATCTCTGGAGGTGTCGAAGGTGTAGACTACCTTATAGTCTACGGAACCGGAGAGGGTTCCGAAGGAGAGCAAGCGTAGACCGTTAAGTAGTAGTAGTAACCGAGCAGTACGAACTCTTAGTACTTTACTTCTCGAGAGAATAAATGTATAACTTAGTAAGACTCCTGTATTATAAGTTAAGTTGGGTTCGCCTCGAACCCAGGAGTATCCCTCTTTGGACCCAAGAGAAGCTCCGAGATGATATGTACATTATGCTTGTAATAATAAATGAATGAGTTATGGACCTGCTATGTTCTGTTGTACTACTCTGAGGGATGTAATATTTGCGGAATGGTACTTCGTGAATGTTATATCAACGACTGGCATACTACAACATGCAGTGGTTTGCAGGGTCACCACAATTATGGTGGCTATGGCAGTGTTGAGTGAGATAAGAATAAGATATACTCATCTCCTTGTCCTCTCGGCGTGGAAGAGCGCAGGAGCATCATCATTATGGTGGCTATGGCAGTGTTGAGTGGGACAATAATAAAATATACTCGCCTCCTTGTCCACCTCGTCGTCGACGTTGAAGAGCACAGGGATTTGTGTGGTCGCCGTTTTCATGAAGTGGTGGATTTAGATCAATTCAAAGTTCCATGGCAAAGACTTTGACTCTTAGCGCTGATTCTTGGGGGCACGTGCACCAAGCCTTCTTGACTGTAATCAACATTGTTTAGCTGGCTCCAGTAAGAAAGCGGCGGCGTGTGAGCGGCTCGCTCTGGTGATAGTAGTGGTCTCTAGGTGGTCAAAATATCTTGATGTAGTCCCTCCGTCCCTAAAAAAGCTGCTCAACTTTATTAAAAAACATATGTATATAGAGGCAGGAAACCTCGAGCAACTGGGGAGGGTATGAAGCTTGTTTACTCATGAAAAGAATCCAAATTTTAGTCATAGATACATAAGAATCTAGAAAAAGTTGAGCAACTTTTTTTGAACAGAGGAAGTAGTTTTTATTATGTTTGAAATGTTTTTTACGTCATGTGAACTCATGTACTACCTCGGTCTATACACATAGAGATGTGAGATTTATCTAAATCTAGATAGCGTTTAGATACGTCTAGATTTATACGAACCCCGAACACATACAAGGGGGTAATAGATTTGGATCTTTTTGGAACAGCGCTAAGCTTTATCTTGTACTCAGAGAGTATGTTGTAGTTAAGGTTTGCACCCAAATGCGACAACCCCTTCCCCCGCTCTTGTGTAGCTACAGTGTTTTGAGAGTCTCCTCGTGATGCTGGCGTTGTCGGCCGGAGATGGTGGAGGGGATGCGCCGGTCTCTGTAGAGTAGGTTGTAGTCTAGATTTTCTTCCCGTTGTGGAGTCTTGGAGTCGCTAGATCCGTTGGGCCAGTTCTGGCTGTTCCTGGTTCGGGTGATCTTCGCTGCTGGTGGCAGGAGGTGCAGCAGGTGGAGGAGTTTGAACCAGGCATCTCCGCTAATAAGCCATGGTCGAGCTTTGATGCTCTGATGCTCTAGCGTGGCGCTAGGCAGTCGTCATCGAGCTTCCCGTTTCTCTCGGCTGGCCATGGTGGTGAGGGAGGAAATAGGCCGATCCAGGCGGCGAGCTCAAGGTTCAAGCGCTCCTGCCTTCTTCCCGGAGGCCTTGAAGTATTCTTCATCTCGGCCGGCCGTGGCGGCGGGGGAGAGTATGGAGATCGCTTCTTCGTATCAAGATCGAAGGTGGTGGGGTGGTTGAGTGCTAACTCCGGCAAGCACTCAGGAAGCGACCAATTTTCACGGAGTTCCCAAGCGGCGGCTGCTATACGTCGTCGCTATCTACGACAAATGGAACCACTCCAATCTCGGGTACGATGGTGGCCCGAGTTTTTCCTTCTTCCAGGCCGTTGTGCCGATGTGGAGGATCTTCCCCGGCCTCAACAAGGGATCCACATCCGGTATTGCACCAAGTGACTTGTTCCCCGAGGGCAGCGCAGGCACTCGAGCCTCGAGGTCTTGCAGATGTGGTGGAGAAGACAAGGAACTTGATTGCGGTTTTACTCGTTTTCCCAATGTCTTTCTTGTAAAAGTACTAGCCTTATCTTCTATTTCGCTATCTTTTAGGGAATTTGCTGTAAATTTGTACCCACCGCTGAATTAATGAAGCTTCCACGGCCTTGGGCCCCTACCCGTTCAAAAAAAAAAGGGTTTGCACCCAGATTAAAATCTCTCGCTGAGATCGTACGGCGCTTGCGGAGCCGCTTGGTCACGTTTCCTCGCACCAGAAAGGCGCTCGTGGCGAAACCATCCCCTGTCGCTGGTACCCAACTACCCACGCTCTGCGCGCCTCACCATTTTTCCATGGCGGCAGCGGCTGCTCACCTCCTCTCTTCCCCACCCGTCACATCCGGCCTCCCTCCACGGCCGAGCCCATGGCATCACCGCCGCACCGGCACACGCCAGACCGAAGCTACCAGGAGCATATCCTGCCGCGCGACGCTTGGCCCCGATGGCGCCCTGTCCGCGCTCGCCGCCCCCGGACCGGCAGCCGCCACGGGGAGGACGTACCTGCGGGAGCACTCCTGCCTCCTCTTCCCGCCCCCGCGCGGCCGCCGCCCGCTCGCCGTCGTCAAGTTTCTCGGCGGCGCCTTCATCGGGGCAGTCCCCGAGGCGACGTACGGGTAAGCGGAGTCCATCCAGCCTCGCAGTCAGCGGTACACACTATTGCTTCGGTGCGGGGAAGAGCTGTTTTGATTTGCGTTTGGGGGCCGCATGGTTTGATTACAGCTACCTGCTGGAGCTCCTAGCGCAGGAGGGCTTCCTCGTGGTGTGCGTGCCGTACAACGTCACCTTCGACCACGCGGCCGCCGCGCGGGAGGTCTTCGAGAGGTTCCACGGCTGCTACGATGCGCTCCTTGCGTCGGGGCTGCCGGAGGCCGGGCTAAGCGCTCTGGACATCGCGGAGCTCCCGCTATACTCCGTTGGCCACAGGTGATCTAAGCACGGGGTGTCGCACGCCACTTGTTCGACGTTTTGCCTCATAGGATGTTTCAAGCTTTGTTTCATTAATGTACTCTTCTATGAGTTTCAGCAACGGGGCGCTCCTTCAGCTATTGGCGGGGAGCTACTTCTCGGAAAAGATACCAAAGGTTTGCTTTGTATTTAGTTAATAACTAGCACAATGCCCGCGCGTTGCGGCGGAAGATCAAAAATGTTAACCATATACACAAACCTTACTTCCTTTCTTTACATTTAGTTTAATAGGAAACATACCTATGCGTTGTTATAGATCAATTTTTTTTAAATGTTTATATATGCAACACGCACAACAAATGACACTCGTTCGATGAAACAAATCCATCACATCATATAGAATGTATATAAAATGCAGAGTATCCATTGACTTAACCAAAATCTCTACAGTAATCAAATAGAGCAATATATAGGATGTGTACATGAAAGATATTAGCTCACATAGTTTTTGAAATAATATTGGGCTTCTATAAATGCAGTATTTTATGCAGTTTGTAGCCTTCAATTTTTGCAATGTTGGTGCTGGGTGAAGTGATGCCAACTCCAAAAACACTACAATATCAGACAAACATCCTGAAACATAAGCGACCCAAATAAATATAGTTATAATTAATTTAATTATATCTGAACAGAAGAGGGGAAAATCATACAGTGCTACACCAGATCCATGCACGTTATAAATTTAGCAGCTAGCATTGTCAATTTATAACCTATTTATGATTACCTTATTTTCGGACAAACATGGTTACGTATTCTGGTGTCGGCTGATTGATGGGAGCTTCAAAAGAATTGCTTTCACTGGAAAATCACCATCCATAACAAACTGATTGCTCCCAGACTTCCTGGCTACGTTGTACCATCATGTTCTCCCACCGTGAGCACATGTACTCCTCCAGAAAGAGGACGACATGGATGGGTTGGTCGGCTCACCGAAGGAGCAGCAGCTCCGGAGGCATGAACCAGTGTGCGAGCGAGATGATCCTCCAGCCGCCGCTGAACCAATTTGTGAACCCTGCCTGCATCACCTGATCGAACCCTATCCCTGCGAGGAACTTTGACGCGCGCCCGGGCGTAGTGTGCCCCGCCGTGGCGATTGAGCCTCTTTGTACACATCGGCGAGCTTCTGGTTGTCGTCGTCGTTTGGATCGGAGGCAACCTTGAGGCTTGCCTGCACGTTGCTGAGGTGGCAATCTTTATGTCCGCGCCGACCACCTAGACGGCCTCGTCGACCTCCTACTCCTACTTACAATCCACAATCAGGACGTCGATGATATTGGACACCGGGACTTGCTATCAGGCGAAAGGCTTCAACGGGTGAACTCGCTTGTGCCGCACCACCTGTGTGCGTATCTCCAGGGGCCGCAGGAAAACCTCCAGCAAATCGAATCACCTAAGAAATCGCGGGCGGCGAGAGACTCTGGCTGCGTAACTACGTCCTTCCTCCACTTCTTTGAACAAAATCTGCTCCTTTTCCTTCTCCACTTTGGCTGGAGGATCTTGTGGACATCCGGCCAGGTTGCCTAGCACGTGTACGCTGCCTGAATTCATCTCGATCGGCGAAGAAACCATCAAAAAAGTCGAACGATTCAGTACTCGCCGACGATGATCTCTCTGACCGGGTTGGTCGACAGATAACTTGGTCGAGACGGCGGTGGACTCGATCGAGACGGCGGTGGACACCAGAGAACGCGAGAACGTCGTTTCGCGGCGGTCGGTCGGCTCTGTGCGCTGGTGGATCAAGGAAAAACATATAAAGAGGTTGTGGCCGGCCAGCTCCGTGTGAGATTGGGATTGATCGATCAGGGTTCCAAATCAAGTACGGCGTAATTAGATCGGGTCTGACTCTGGTCGGGATACTTTGCTCGTGCATGCGTGGATTTCTGGTCGTTTTGGTTCATGTTGGGCAAGGGGCTGGGCCGTTCTGATCTTTTTGGGCCGATTCATCGTAATAGCTGCTCTCCTCTTGACATACGTGATACATCCGGTTTCCTTACCGATTGAATTAGGAACGTGTTTTAGCAATCAACCCATGGAAACAGCGATTGGTTTTCTTAGCGATAGCAAAAGGATATATAGAAGGACCAACGCACGAAACCAAACGGACGAAACGGACCGAACCAAGGAAACGCTTCTCCCTTTATTATTAGGTATAGATAAGGGGTTCTGGAAATTTCTGATTCTTTTTTATCATTGAGGTGATTTTTTTTTCTTTTTTGCGAATAAATCATTCGGGTGATTGAGGAGGAATGTTTTTAATTCCTATTTTTGTGTATAGTTAATTGATAACGGTGCTTATTGGTTGATGTTCTTTCATTGTTTTCTTATCATTTCAGGCTAATGCCATTGTCTCATTCAACAATAGGCCCGCTTCAGAGGCTGTTCCATACTTTGAGCAGGTATTTTGGTTTGCGCTTTTTTGCACATTGGATCGTTACATTATGGTCAACAGGAGTAATAACTATTCTAATTCCTCTTTTATTGTTGACCCTAACTGACACAATAACAAAAAAACAAAGCCTTTTGTGCCAAGCAAGTTGTGTGCGGTAGGCTAGAGATGAAACCCAACAAAAATCTGTGGCAACAAAAAAGTAAAGAAGGAAAAATTAGCGAAGTAGATAAAACTAAATTAAGGTTCCGGCACATGGATATCTTATTATTTCAATGCAGTCCTACCAAGTGCCAAATCTGTAGGTACATCCCAAACCTTCAAGTCCTTTTTGTTATCACCTCATCCCATGTCAACTTGGTCACCCAATCATCCCCGTCTCTCTTTGTATTTTCGCTAACCTTTAGAATACACCATTAGTTGGTTACTTTGTTATTCTCAAAACAACCTTAGTCGGTGTTGGACAAATTTCTCTGCCATCGCTGCCACCCCTATCCTATCATGTATAACCTCGTCATTGATTCAGTTATTTCTTCTATGGCCACACATCCACCTTCACTCGCGCATCTCTGTGACACTCATTGTATTGTTGTCTTTTAGTGGGCCAACATTCTACTCCATATGACACCACAACTCTTATTGCCGTCCGGTAGAACTCACCTTTTAGCTTTTAAGGGACCTTTTTAGGGAGGATGCTAGATGCTTGCCCCAAGCTCATCCACCCTGGTTTTCTTATGTGGCTAACATCATCATCAATACATCATTGCTTTGCGGCATTTGTCCGAAAGTATAGAAATGCGTCCCTCGTAGGCACTACATGTCCTTCTAGATTAACCTCAGCCGCAACACCATTAAGGTTGCACCTCATATACTTGGTCTTGGTCCTACTAAATCTAAACCCCCTTGATTCTAAGGTCTCTCCTAATTTCCTATTGATGCCCACCCTACTTCCACTCTGAGCATCAATTGAAGAATGCAATCAAGTGAAGCAAATATAATCAAGTGAAGCAAATATAATCAAGTGAAGTGGTGCCCACCTCATGATGCAAAGTCTAGCATGCAATCAACTGAAGCAAATATAATCAGACATCATAGGGCATGCCAAATAGTAGGTCCCAGTCTGGGCCATGTACTCGAGTCGACTTGTGCGGGGCCACGAAGGCCCTGTATCTCGGGCAGGCCACGGATACCAGCTTCCAACACTTGTGGATCGACGTGCGGAGTTGGAAGGTGACTAGAAGATGATGAGAAACGACTCGACCTCGACTGACTGACACTGATTAGGAAGTCAAGACATCCATGTCTTATTTGGAGTCGACCTTTGGTCGGTTTGTATGTATGCCAATATATATGCCCCCACCCCTAGGGTTTAGATTTGGGGTTTGTTTAGATTATAGTTCTCCATAGATGCAACTCCATGTACCTCGTTTGTGTCGAACGACCAGACAAGACCGCTTACGGAACCTAGTCTTTCATCTATACTTAATCTATATTCGCAGTATCTGTATTGCATATCATCGTTCTTGCTTGTTCTTTGATTGCTTGCATGAGTTATATCTTTGATACGTAAATTTGTTTTGTGCAGATAGGCCCACTATTTAGTCAACTAATGCCTATGATGGAGGCATCACCTGTATACTCCGTGGCAAGAGATGCATCAGGTGATTATTCATTTTTGGTTTACCTTATTATATTTACCAATTAATATTTAAGTGTATTGGAAATGTTCTCGCTTGCCTCTAACCTTCCATATCAATCAAATAGCATGAAAGGCCCTAATAAATTAAGATAATGATAAATTTAATTGTTAATTATGATGTTGTATCTCTGGAATTCTAGCTGCTTCATGGTATTGCAGCGTTGGTGCTATGCCTCATGACATGTTAGAAATGTGTGTCAAAACATTAGTTTGATGCAAGAGTAAGTTAGAAGAAAGATACAAAAAATTGCTAAAAATGGTTATGTTTGCTTCACAGTAATTTTCGGTGCAACTTTGTAGGGGGCGCATGGAAGGCTCTATTTTATTTAGCTGGAGGTTTGATACAAGAGTATGATCGAGAAGCTATGGCATCTGTGAGCAAATTTGTCGATCAGTTACCCTCTGTAATGAATCAGGTACTTTATGAATCTAAGTTATTTGATCATTCAAATGTGCTTCTACAACATGTTCATTTATTAATATCTTTCTAATACTCGCATGTTATTTGCAGGTTACGGAAGGTGTATCTGAATTCAAACCAACGCCGCCTGAGAACCGTGAATTCTGCAAGAACTCCTACAGTGTGCCAAATACATTATTGGTAGGACAAACTTGCTTTTTTAGGCTAACCTCTTTCTGTTATATATTAGCATTTATTAATTTTCCATGCACACATTGTAGGTGAAATTCAGTGTTGATGCTATTGATGATACAGACATAATTGAGAACATCTTGCGGCCTCGGGTAGAATCAATTAATGGACAAGTAAAGAAGGTCACACTGTCAGGAACACATCTAACTCCATGTATACAGGTACGGCTGGTTATAGTTTACATCTCACAATTGTATGATGCATCATATGCAAACTTTTAGAACTCGGTATATTCGTGTCAGGCTCATTTTATTAGGAATCTACTTGGTGCTATCACTAGGAAACAACTGGCTATTTGTAGTTGAACTAAGACCAATTTGTCATGCTCAGAATCACTAGATCATAGTATCAAGGACTGCTTCTCTGTTTATGTGTAATATCATTTATGTACACGACATTGATATCTATGTGTATCAGTCATTAACTATAGCTATACTGCAGGATGTTAAATGGCAGGCTGGTTCACAATACACTCCAGCAGATGCTCTGGCGCAGGGTTTAAAATCGTTAGCTCTCAATGAGACCAGGGTCCTCTCAAGAACTATCGCTGATTGGTTCAGATCCATTTAGAACCTTGGATTCTTAATTATTGTATGACCATTGAAGTTCAGAATGCTGCTTACGAAGGTATGCAATACTACTGTACCTATAATCCATATATAGTCTGTCAATTTACAACCATTAACAGGCTTTGACACCACCCTGCAACTTATGTGGTGTAAAAACCTAGGATCATTTCTTGCGTTACTCATGCAGTTACCACATTGGAGATCGTTTCACACGTCAGAGCCAGAACTGCAGAAATATCTGTAGAATCTGTCGTACTGTACGGTCTTCATTCAGTTAACTTTGGTTCATGCATCAGAAACATTTTATTGGTTCCTGCAGAACTGGCTGATGCAATTGGCTGGGTGTGGAGCAGTGGAGGTTGCCTTTGCAAGGACACATAAGAGTAAATGTTATTGCACCGACGGCTCTAAGAGAGATGCATTTGGACCGAATTGAGTACGTCTATCGTGCAAGCTCACCGGCAGTCCGTACTAGTATTATTATCTGATCAAGATTTGGAGGTTTGGGCCAAGTCTTGGGACCCTAGTCAGACTGTGCAATGCATTTGACCCAAATACCAGGAAAGCAGTGATTTAATCTCAGGTATGGCACCAGCGAGGCTGAGTTGGCCGTATAGACCTTGCAGCAGGCAACCCTGTCCATGCACGGCCTTCTGATGGTTGGCAATTTATTGCAATACAATATTTTTCTGTATAAGTGTTACATTTGGGACAAATTTTGTGTACTTTGTTTAATTGTGAGGATGCTTGTAATTAGCACTTGTGCAAAGAAAAGCTGTTGAACATTTTCTGGTTCTCCAGAATATATACTGAATGCATATGGTGTACAACGATCTACACCAGACATGAACATTGAAAATGCAGCAACTGTAAGTTATTGATCTTGAATGGTACCATAACACCCCAAAATTTTGAAACAAATAAGAACCATATTTTCAATTATCCAATTTTTAGGGTTAACAAAAACTTGGCTATTTCAAAATCTTTTCTATTATGTGAATGAATGAAATGTTTGCTATTGCCATGAATGTGTGTTTGAAGTATTTGAAATTGTTTCTAAGCCACAATCATGCAATTTGGATCAAAGAGAAACAAATAAAAAGAAAGGATAATAAAATTTGCATCACATATGAGCCTATGGCCATTTTTACAAAACTTTAACCTAGGCCATTTGACCTTGTGTAAATGGTTTGGAAACATTACTAAACTAATAATAATCACTTTTGGGTAAAAGAAACACAAAACAAATCAAAAGAAAATTCAAAAACAAGTTGCATGTGATAATGGTCAAATCGCCATTTTTACCATGATACCTACTTTGAGCCCCTTTGGTTAACTATTTCTAAACTAAACTTTCTAATCTTTTTGTCCAGATCACTAGTACTCATAAAAGTGAACAACTTGGTATAAGTCAACCTTGCTGATTCAAAGTCAAACTCTTAATATAAGCATGCAAAGTGGCAACTTTGAATCAGATTCTAGATTGCCCCAAATTTTGGATTTTTCACAAACCAACTCCAAATTGCAAACCAAGGCCACCAATAGATTCCAAACATTATTTAGATCACACCTATGAAGTATTTTGGCCAAATTCAAATTCAAATGAGACCATTGCATCCAACATATGGTGATCAAGTTATTTAATAAAAAGGTACAATCACTATTCCTACCCACTATGCACCACCTCACTCCACTTTTCTTGTGCTCATCTATAGTGGACATGGTACTCTAACAACTCTCAAACAAAATCATCATGCCTTGCCATGCTCACCATGGCCAAAGTGTCTCCCTATGTCATGGCATATGTCACTCATGTTGGCCATGATCTTTTGTGCATGCTCTAGCTCTCCCTAGCCTTGCCAACCATGTCACATACCCTGGCCTCACCTCCCTAAACATTGCATTGCCCTCCTAGCCCAAGAAAAAGGCATGGAAGATCCCTAGCCAACCCATGTCACCCTCATGCCACTCCCCAAGCCAATCCCTCTCTCCACTCCTCTGCCAAGCTATAAAAGGAGCACTCCCCTGCTCAAACTCTTCACACCATTCCTCTTCCCTCTCCTCACTAAGCCTCCTCGAGCAAGCCCTCTTCCCAATTTAGTCCGTAGCCACTCAATTGATCGCCGGAGAACCGCCGGAGCCGTCGCAGAAGGAGCCGACGATTGGGGCCACCCCAGGAGCTGCCACCGGTACCAGGAGGTTCGCCGTCGTCGACAACGCCGATATACCTCATCGCCGACGATCGCCGGACCTCCGGTGAGTCGCCAACCCCCTAGGCTCGCCGCAGCCAGGGTTCGCTCTCGTCGATGACGACGATGACTGTGAGCCATTGGATCTGCTTCTAATCGTGCGGGCCACGTTAAAACATACCGTTTTGGGTGTGAATCGACACTGACGTGTGGGACCCTTTGTCAGGCGGCCCGTGCGTGCGAGACGCGTTACTGGGCCGGCCTGTTATTCTTTCTCCCTCTCTGGCCCATTTCAGTTTCCCGCGCGAGCCCACAAATTCAAATTCAGCTAATTTGTTTAAATTCAATTTCAATACTGGTGTTTGATTCAAATTTAAATATAACAAAATATACCAAGCCAAAATTTATGAATTTGATATTTTTGGAAAGCTTATGAAATTATCTAACCAACTACACTGGTCTCAACCTTAGATTCATTGTAGAACTCATGTAGTAAAAATAACAAGGCAGTAACCTTTCAAACTTCAATGATTTATTAAAAATTAACCATAAATTATTTTGAGTTGATCCCAACTCTCATAATTCACATTTCAAAGGCTCTACACGAATATGTAAAAATATTACAGTGGTGTTTACCATGATCATGGGCTAGAGCAAAATAATGGCTATGTGGCCATTTCTAGTCCATTTAAATTACCCAAATTAATTAATTAAATAGTATGAGAGGTATCCTCTCATTTAAATCATTGTCCCAAGTAATCCAATATGAGGTAATGACCTTAGTCTATAGAACCTCATATTTTATTACTTAGTGATATTAAATTGTTTCCATAATAGTATTTAAATTGCATGAGATGAAGTATCTCATTTAAATCATTTTCCCAAATGGTAAATATGAAGTGTTGACTTTGGTCAACATGATCTCATTCTTATTATTTGAGGATAATAAACCTTAGTAATATTCAATGAGAGGAAATTATTTCTCAAAGGCAATGAATAGAAACCCTAATAAATATTTCAATGAGAGGAAATTGTTTTTCTTAAAAGGAAACAAAGCCAACCACCATGTTAATAATGTCGTGATGCTAGATTAGCTTGTGTGATCCCTTTGAGTGTTAAGTCTAGTACTTAAGCATTGTTTGGTGATTGTATACCTCGTATCCGTTTATAGACGCTAGTACCGAAGGCTTCGAAGAGGAGGAGGTCTTCTACGAAGAAGAAAACTTTGACCACTGTACCAATCAAGGAAAGCTATTACCAATGCAAGTTCTACTATTGCCAAGTTACTAGTGCAAGAGACTATGCCACTAGTATTGGTATTTAAAGTCTTTTTCATCCAAACCCAAGTTTTATCTTGCTTTAACTTTACTTTGATTTACCAAGGTTTACTTGTTGTAGTGAATTTGTGTACAAGAGTAGAGTATCACCAGAGCTTCAAACTTATCCTAGAGAGCTAAAACTTAGTTAGCACCCCTCATGATTAGTTGTTAGTGCTAAACTAAAATTGACTACTCTAGATGGGAACATGTGAATCAAATGACTTTGAAAACTTTGGAATGATGAGTCATTCTATTGAAAGATTTTGAAGGTGAATATGACTTGAATGACATGGTGAATTTGATAAAAACCGATGATTGGGTTCGGATGCGATACAATTCCAATTTTAGAGTACCCCCACAATACCTGATTATGGGTAGGGCTTAACTGGAAATTTATGTGCTTTAGTATGGGTTCCCTCTAAACAAGCGTCATAGGGGTTATGCCGAGGCTGCCTCAGTGAAATGTGAAATGACGTGAAAATGAGGTGAATGTCTTACCCAAGCCCTGTGCAGTTCCCAGGATGGCAGATTGCCATTACTGAGAGGCCAAAATCATGGGGGGTGCCTATACTAGGGTATGTAAGTGAAAGGTTAATGGTTGATGATTCGCATACTGAGTATGATTATTGAGGGCTACCCCTGACGGATGTAATCAAATGTTGTGGCACAAGTGTATAACCTCTGCAGAGTGTTCCGTGTCCACGATCATGGACGGTTGGATGGCCATACTGTTCCGTTGTCAGATGTTTTCTAAAATTGAATGGTGACATGAAAGGTGAATTTGACTTGATCACAACAGAGTTGTGGGAATGACAATAATGTTCCCACTTGAGTTAAGTTAGGCAAATGAAGAGTCTTTTATTACTAAGTGCTTATGAAATAAAACCGGCTTTATGCAAATAAACCTAGATCTTAGAACCCCATTGATATAATTAATAGTGCTTACACTAGTATTAGTTTGCGAGTACTTTAAAGTACTCATGGCTGTGTCCCAGGCTATTCAAATGGCCAGACTATGAAGAGGAGCAGCAGTATCAGGATGATGGACAATAGGATGTCTATGATAACTAGGACTACTTCCTGACGTCAAGCGTTGCTTGTGGAACAGATGGACCGCTACTACGTTTCTTCCGCTGTGTGTTTTGTAATTGATCCTTAGATCAACTGTTATTGTAAGACTGGATCATGTGATCCTTTGATGTAAGACTATTATGGTTTGTAATGAATGATGTTCTGTGATATCAATCTATTATGTCTCGCAAAAACAATATTCCTGGGATTGCGATGTATGGCATAATAGGCATCTGGACTTAAAAATCTAGGTGTTGACAGGTACCGTTTGGATTAAGCTCAGCTAAATCGTGCCGGTGCGTAGTACTGAGACCTGAGCTCACCAAGGCACCAATTCTCTGGAGAACATCTTCCCAGTTGCGGATTCGCTGGGACTGGTATCTCCAAGCTCTATAGTCAGAATCATGATGCAGTTATTGTTTTTGAGCAAATGTTTGTGCAACTTTTCTTTTGCCTTGAGTGGTGAAGTAAACACATGTAGTACTCCCTCAGTTTATCTATCTAGACACATTTTACTTTTTTTCGATAAAGGGAATATATTAATATCAAGAGATACCAATTACACCCAGCCTCTGCAACAACGCACCACCCTAATGGCACTACGGATGCACACGGCCAAAAAAAAGAAAAAAACTAAGAAACAAAAGTCCCGCTACAGTATCTCGGGCCTAACAACAGCAATACATCCACCGCCATGACAACACCTGAATTACAGACTCTCCAAAAAATGACGCCTCCAAGAAGGGAACAATGCTCAAACACCGCCCGATCAAAGATCTTGTGTTTTCACCCTGAAGATAGTCCCCGCTCAAAACAATGCCTCCACCAAGGTCATTGCCAAACACAAGCAGTTAAGGCCAGACCTTGGGTTTTCACCCTGAAAGGTAGGACTCTGCACTTCACCTGTGTTGTCGCCCCCACTTTCATACCGCTGCTGTGAAGCCCGGAACACCAAGCAAGCCTCTCAACAGCGCGGAGACTTGAACCTCCCTTAGCTAGTCCTCCCCTCCGGTCTTCATGAAATTCTCTTCTTCCGACTTTCATCATGGATCCATAGTCACTTGATGTCAACACAGAAAAAGAGCTTCGCGCCGCTCCCTCCAGAACCAATCGGTCGGAATAAAAGGTCGGAATAAAAGCATGGGTGCGCACGACCGAATACCTCCGATCCAGCAAACTCCAGGCAAAACACTGTTACATTCGCCGGCGGAACCTTCCGGAACTCAACCCCCCCGACCAGATCACGAGTCCAGGCCTCCGATAGGTCCTCCTCTTCACGCAAGAGAGGTCCTAGGACCGC
>NC_061512.1:200281190-200316834 GCF_022539505.1 Lolium rigidum
ATAATCCGGGTAGTCCAAGCTAATTAGGACAAGGTGCGAGCACTATTAGTACACTATGCATGAGGCTTGCAACTTATAAGATATAATTTACATGATGCATATGCTTTATTACTACCGTTGAAAAAATTGTTTCATGTTTTCAAAATCAAAGCTCTAGCACAAATATAGCAATCGATGCTTTTCCTCTATGAGGACCATTCTTTTACTTTCAATGTTGAGTCAGTTCACCTATTTCTCTCCACCTCAAGAAGCAAACACTTGTGTGAGCTCGTGCATTGATTCCTACATACTTGCTTATTGCACTTATTATATTACTCTATGTTGACAATATCCATGAGATATACATGTTACAAGTTGAAAGCAACCGCTGAAACTTAATCTTCTTTTGTGTTGCTTCAATACCTTTACTTTGAATTATTGCTTTATGAGTTAACTCTTATGCAAGACTTATTGATGCTTGTCTTGAAGTGCTATTCATGAAAAGTCTTTGCTTTATGATTCACTTGTTTACTCATGTCATACACATTGTTTTGATCGCTGCATTCTCTACATATGCTTTACAAATAGTATGATCAAGTTTATGATGGCATGTCACTCCGGAAATTATCTTTGTTATCGTTTTACCCGCTCGGGACGAGCGAGAACTAAGCTTGGGGATGCTGATACGTCTCCAACGTATCGATAATTTCTTGTGTTCCATGCCACATTATTGATGTTATCTACATGTTTTATGCACACTTTATGTCATATTCGTGCATTTTCCGGAACTAACCTATTAACAAGATGCCGAAGTGCCGGTTGCTGTTTTCTGCTGTTTTTGGTTTCAGAAATCCTAGTAAAGAAATATTCTCGGAATTGGACGAAATAAAAGCCCAGAGGCCTATTTTCTCACGAAGCTTCCAGAAGACCGAAGACGTGACGAAGAGGGGCCACGGGGTGGCCAAACCCTAGGGCGGCGCGGCCCCACCCCTGGCTGCGCCGGCCTGTGGTTTGGGCCCCCCGTGCCGCCTCTCGACTTGCCCTTCCGCCTACTTAAAGCCTCCGTGACGAAACCCCCGATACCGAGAGCCACGATACGGAAAACATTGCCGAGACGCCGTCGCCGCCGATCCCATCTCGGGGGATCACGGAGATCGCCTCCGGCACCCTGCCGGAGAGGGGAATCATCTCCCGGAGGACTCTACACCGCCATGGTCGCCTCCGGAGTGATGAGTGAGTAGTCTACCCCTGGACTATGGGTCCATAGCAGTAGCTAGATGGTTGTCTTCTCCCCATTGTGCTATCATTGTCGGATCTTGTGAGCTGCCTATCATGATCAAGATCATCTATATGTAATTCTATATGTTGCGTTTGTTGGGATCCGATGAATAGAGAATACTTGTTATGTTGATTATCAAAGTTATGCTTATGTGTTGTTTATGATCTTGCATGCTCTCCGTTTCTAGTAGAGGCTCGGCCAAGTTTTTACTTTTAACTCCAAGAGGGAGTACTTATGCTCGATAGTGGGTTCATGCCTGCATTGACACCCGGGACGGTGACGAAAGTTCTAAGGTTGTGTTGTGCTTGTTGCCACTAGGGATAAAACATTGATGCTATGTCTAAGGATGTAGTTGTTGATTACATTACGCACCATACTTAATGCAATTGTCATGTTGCTTTGCAACTTAATACTTGGAGGGGTTCGGATGATAATCCGAAGGTGGACTTTTTAGGCATAGATGCGGTTGGATGGCGGTCTATGTACTTTGTCGTAATGCCCAATTAAATCTCACTATACTCATCATGATATGTATGTGCATTGTTATGCTCTCTTTATTTGTCAATTGCCCAACTGTAATTTGTTCACCCAACATGCTTGTTCGTCTTATGGGAGAGACACCTCCGAGTGAACTGTGGACCCCGGTCCAATTCTCTTTACTTGAAATACAATCTCTGCAATACTTGTTTTTACTGTTTTCTCTGCAAACAATCATCTTCCACACAATACGGTTAATCCTTTGTTACGGCAAGCCGGTGAGATTGACAACCTCACTTGTTTCGTTGGGGCAAAGTAGCTTGGTTGTGTTGTGCGGGTTCCACGTTGGCGCCGGAATCTCCGGTGTTGCGCCGCACTACATCCCGCCGCCATCAACCTTCAACGTGCTTCTTGGCTCCTCCTGGTTCGATAAACCTTGGTTTCTTTCTGAGGGAAAACTTGCTGCTGTGCGCATCATACCTTCCTCTTGGGGTTGCCCAACGAACGTGTGAAATACACGCCATCATCTCTCTAAAGTCTAGATAATTTCTAGTATTGAGTTTTGAACAACAAGGAAGACGGTGTAGAGTCTTATAATGTTTACAATATGTCTTTTATGTGATTTTTGCTGCACCGGTTCATCCTTGTGTTTGTTTCAAATAACCTTGCTAGCCTAAACCTTGTATCGAGAGGGAATACTTCTCATGCATCCAAAATCCTTGAGCCAACCACTATGCCATTTGTGTCCACCATACCTACCTACTACATGGTATTTCTCCGCCATTCCAAAGTAAATTGCTTGAGTGCTACCTTTAAAATTTCCATTCTTTACCTTTGCAATATATAGCTCATGGGACAAATAGCTTAAAAACTATTGTGGTATTGAATATGTACTTATGCACTTTATCTCTTATTAAGTTGCTTGTTGTGCGATAACCATGTTCCTGGGGACGCCATCAACTACTCTTTGTTGAATATCATGTGAGTTGCTATGCATGTCCGTCTTGTCTGAAGTAAGGGAGATTTACCACTCATTTAATGGTTAGAGCATGCATATTGTTAGAGAAGAACATTGGGCCGCTAACTAAAGCCATGAATCATGGTGGAAGTTTCAGTTTTGGACATATATCCTCAATCTCATATGAGAACATTAATTGTTGCTACATGCTTATGCATTAAAGAGGAGTCCACTATCTGTTGTCTATGTTGTCCCGGTATGGATGTCTAAGTTGAGAATAATCAAAAGCGAGAAATCCAAATGCGAGCTTTCTCCTTAGACCTTTGTACATGCGGCATAGAGGTACCCCTTTGTGACACTTGGTTAAAACATGTGTATTGCGATAATCCCGGTAATCCGAGCTAATTAGGACAAGGTGCGGGCACTATTAGTATACTATGCATGAGGCTTGCAACTTGTAAGATATAATTTACATGATACATATGCTTTATTACTACCGTTGACAAAATTGTTTCTTGTTTTCAAAACCAAAGCTCTAGCACAAATATAGCAATCAATGCTTCCCTCTGCGAAGGGCCTTTCTTTTACTTTTATGTTGAGTCAGTTCACCTATTTCTCTCTACCTCAAGAAGCAAACACTTGTGTGAACTGTGCATTGATTCTTACATACTTGCATATTGCACTTGTTATATTACTTTACATTGACAATATCCATGAGATATACATGTTACAAGTTGAAAGAAACCGCTGAAACTTAATCTTCCTTTGTGTTGCTTCAATACCTTTACTTTGATTTATTGCTTTATGAGTTAACTCTTATGCAAGACTTATTGATGCTTGTCTTGAAGTACTATTCATGAAAAGTCTTTGCTTTATGATTCATTTGTTTACTCATGTCATTACCGTTGTTTTGATCGCTGCATTCATTACATATGCTTACAATAGTATGATCAAGGTTATGATGGCATGTCACTCCGAAATTATCTTTGTTATCGTTTACTCGCTCGGGACGAGCAGGAACTAAGCTTGGGGATGCTGATACGTCTCCGACGTATCGATAATTTCTTATGTTCCATGCCACATTATTGATGATATGTACATGTTTTATACACATTATATGTCGTATTTATGCATTTTCCGGCACTAACCTATTAACGAGATGCCGAAGAGCCAGTTGTTGTTTTCTGCTGTTTTTGGTTTCAGAAATCCTAGTAAGGAAATATTCTCGGAATTGGACGAAATCAACGCCCAGGGGCCTATTTTTGCACGAAGCTTCCAGAAGTCCGAGGGAGAGACGAAGTGGGGCCACGAGGTGGCGCCACACTAGGGCGGCGCGGCCTGGGCCTTGGCCGCGCCGGCCTGTTGTGTGGGGCCCTCGTGTGGCCCCCTGACTTGCCCTTCCGCCTACATATAGTCTTCGTCGCGAAACCCCCGCATCCGAGAGCCACAATACGGAAAACCTTCCGGAGACGCCGCCGCCACCAATCCCATCTCGGGGGATTCGGGAGATCGCCTCCGGCACCCTGGCGGGAGAGGGGAATCATCTCCCGGAGGACTCTTCACCGCCATGGTCGCCTCCGGAGTGATGAGTGAGTAGTTCACCCCTGGACTATGGGTCCATAGCAGTAGCTAGATGGTCGTCTTCTCCTCATGTGCTTCATTGTCGGATCTTGTGAGCTGCCTAACATGATCAAGATCATCTATCCGTAATTCTATATGTTGTGTTTGTCGGGATCCGATGGATAGAGAATACTATGTTATGTTGATTATCAATCTATTACCTATGTGTTGTTTATGATCTTGCATGCTCTCCGTTATTAGTAGAGGCTACGGCCAAGTTTTTGCTCTTAACTCCAAGAGGGAGTACTTATGCTCGATAGTGGGTTCATGCCTCCATTAAATGCGGGACAGTGACAGAAAGTTCTAAGGTTGTGGATGTGTTGTTGCCACTAGGGATAAAACATTGATGCTATGTCCGAGGATGTAGTTATTGATTACATTACACACCATACTTAATGCAATTGTATGTTGCTTGCAACTTAATACTGGAAGGGGTTCGGATGATAACCTGAAGGTGGACTTTTTAGGCATAGATGCATGCTGGGATAGCGGTCTATGTACTTTGTCGTAATGCCCAATTAAATCTCACAATACTCATCATATCATGTATGTGCATGATCATGCCCTCTCTATTTGTCAATTGCCCGACTGTAATTTGTTCACCCAACATGCTATTTATCTTATGGGAGAGACACCTCTAGTGAACTGTGGACCCCGGTCCATTCTTTTACATTGAATACAATCTACTGCAATACTCGTTCAAGCTGTTTTCCGCAAACAATCATCATCCACACTATACATCTAATCCTTTGTTACAACAAGCCGGTGAGATTGACAACCTCACTTGTTTCGTTGGGGCAAAGTACTTTGGTTGTGTTGTGCGAGGTTCCACGTTGGCGCCAGAATCCCCGGTGTTGCGCCGCACTACATCCCGCCGCCATCAACCTTCAACGTGCTTCTTGGCTCCTCCTGGTTCGATAAACCTTGGTTTCTTTCTGAGGGAAAACTTGCCGCTGTACGCATCACACCTTCATCTTGGGGTTCCCAACGGACGCGTGCTGTACGCGCATCAGCGACCCACAGTACTGTTGCAACCATTACAGATTCCTGAATGGAAGTGGGATTCTGTAGGAATGGACTTTATCACAGGTTTGCCCAAATCTAGCAGAGGAAATGACTCCATTTGGGTAGTGATCGATAGATTAACCAAGGTCGCACATTTCATCCCCGTCAAGACTACATACCAAGGCCCAAAGCTAGCTGAGTTATACATCTCCAGAATAGTCAGCCTGCACGGAACCCCGAAGTCTATAGTGTCAGATAGAGGATCTCAATTCACCTCAAGATTCTGGCAGAAAGTGCATGAAGGACTAGGAACCCGTCTGAATTTCAGCATAGCTTATCACCCGCTGACTGACGGACAGACCGAGAGAGTCAACCAGATACTTGAAGATATGTTATGAGTCTGTGTGCTAGAGTATGGATCCAAATGGGAAGACTGCCTACCTTACGCAGAATTCTCCTACAACTACAGTTATCAAGCCAGCTTACAGATGGCCCCCTTTGAAGCCCTGTACGGAAGGAAGTGCCGTACCCCTCTGAACTGGTCAGAAGTCGGAGATAGTTAGGTCTTCGGCCCAGATATTCTCCGCGAAGCTGAAGAGAAGGTTCACAAGATCCGAGAATATCTCAAGACCGCCCAGTCAAGACAGAAGAGCTATGCCGACAAGAGACGCCGAGAGATGACCTTCGACATAGGAGATTTTGTGTATCTCGAAGTCTCACCCCTCAAAGGAATGCAGAGATTCCAACTCAGAGGAAAGCTCGCCCCCAGATATGTAGGACCCTTCAAAGTTTTGAGTCGCCAAGGAGAAGTTTCATATCAACTTGAACTACCGGAAGAAATGTCTGCAGTGCACAATGTGTTTCACATCTCACTACTTCGGAAGTGCTTAGAAGTGCCGGAGAAGACCGAAGTGTTCAAGAACTTCGATCACAAAGCTATTGATATGAACAAGGACCTGACATACCGCGAAGTGCCTATCCGCATACTTGAAAAAGCTTTCAGGACCACCCTGTTGCGGTCAGAAACCCACCGGCGGGCAGCGACTGGCAACACCGTAGAGCGGGAACAACTAGGGCTGCGGCTGGCCCCAGTCCCTCAGAGCGACGGCCCGCAAAGCCTTCTGGTCACACGTCCGATGATGTCGCAAGGGCGTGCCACCTGACCTATACCTGGTCAGGAAGGTGTTGGATGATGCCTCGCTTAGTTTCCTGCATGGCATACACGTAAACGTTAAATACGAGCCTCGATCGGCTCTCGAGGTTGTCTCGTGAATCGGCTCAAAGAGCCGATCCACCCATGATTCGTACGGGGTGTACGAATATATGGTGGTCCTGCTTGATCAAGATAAAGTTAAAGCGATCTACGACGATTTAGGGTTTTCACCGCATAATCGGATCATCCTACTCACGATTGGGCCTCGCGCTCGCGTACGGTGACCGTAGGCCGATCCTAGACAGGGGCCTAAAAACCAACACGAGGTTGATCCCCGGAACATCCTGTCTAGGGCTAGCAAACTACACCCTACACGCCGCTGGATCCTCCAACCCTTTGTAAGGCCTAACTATTGCGGATATTAAACTAATCCTTGAAGAACAAGGAGCAACCGTAACGGATCGGATCTACTAAACAATGATCAAGCGGGGTGCCGCCCCTACACCTAAGATAGGTGTAAGGGCGGCTAGATGTATAAGGGTTGCACTACGACAGCATATGATACGAAGAACAATGCTAACCCTAACACATCTAAGATAACTACGTTGCTCGCCATCAAAAGGGCTTCAGCACGAGCAACGCATGAACAACGTAATAAGCTTGTGATGCCTAGATCGCAAGATGCTCTCTAGGCAGCATGGCGCTTACCGGAAGAAACCCTCGAGACGAAGGAGTTGGCGATGCGCCGAGATTGATTGTGTTGAACGTTGGTTGTTGTTTATTCCATAAACCCTAGATACATATTTATAGTCCAAGGGACTTTCTAATTCAGGCGTGCACCTAACCGTGCACGGGTAAAACTCTAACTTCTAAATTAAGATGCGATCTACTATATTACAGATACACGGGCAATTAGCCCAAACTTGGTACACAAGGCCGATTCATGTGTTTCTTCTATGTATATATCTTCAAGCCTATCTCCAATCGCGGCCCACCTCTGATCCGGTTAAATTCTGGTGATAACACATGCCCCCCTGGTTTTGGAAATGACATTTCCAAAATTATTACGCTTTTCTTTCGTCGGGTCATGTCGTGGCAGAGCAGAACTGCCGCAGAATCCTTCATCATGATGCCTTGCCCTTTCCACTTCTCCACGTGGCCTGCAAATTTTTTCCTGTTGGGCACCATTTACTCGGAAACTGCTGTGGCATTGAATCTCCCTCATATCCCCTTTATTTAACCGTTCTACACAGTTTGCTTCTTCATCCCCTTCGCATTAGCACCCAAAAAACCCTCCTGCGCCACCATGTCTTCTTCCTCCTCATCCTCCTCCGGCCTTTCCAATGGGTCCTCCTCCTCCCGCGAGACGCCGGAGGACATCCGCGCCCGGAAGAATGGGACCGGGAGAGCCACGCCTCCTCCATCCGGTCCGAGGACGACAAGTCCTTGACCGGTGGGGACGAAGATCTCCGAGTTCCTCGCCGACGGGAAGCTCGGAGCCGGAAGCGAGGACGACCGGTTCCCCGGGATGGCTGCCCCTCCTCTGAAGAAGAGGAGGAGGAAGACGACGATGACTCCCTCGAGGGCTACCCACCAGCGAAACGCCTCCGCATGTGGTGGGACGACGACAGCAGCGACGATGAAGAGGAGGATGAAGCTCCCGTAGAGGGCTACGGGAGTAGCGACGAGGAGCCCATCGGCAGTAGTGCTGATGAGAGCTCCGAAGATGACGACAAGGGCAGCGATGGCCCGTAGATTAGGATCTACTAGTATAGGACTAGTAGTAGTAGATTGGTCAATAGACCCTTCTTTTGTTCTTCCTTCTTTGAGCAATCGGCTCTTTCTTTGTAAGAAATCCTGTTTATTAATGAAGAAGTTTCCTCAATTCGATTTTGCCGATTTCTTTTAAACCGATTCTCAATGAGCCGACGACAACGCATCGGTCTCTCATAATCCGCCCCTCATCTCTTCGACCACAGGGTGATTGCAATCTTGGTCAAAGCTCAATAAGCTGATGTCAGCGCATCAAGCCTTCCTGATCTATCCTTCATCCTTTCGATCAATGAGTTTAAATTCTGCCGGATCACCACCCTTGTCGAAAATCGCGGCGCAGGACTAGCCGATGGCCACCCAATTGGCTTTCCAAAACAGAACATCCACCAAGCCAGCTGCCCCCCGAGTCTCAGTCAAGACGAAACAGAGACGAGGGCAGACAAATGGACCTGGGCTAGACCACGTCTGAGAGAACTATCATGCAGAGCCAGCCAAAGCTGATCACCCTTCCTCCATTGAAAGTCGATATTTGCAGATGATCACACAACGGCTCAGAAGTATAACTCCTCTGACACAGAGCTGGAGATCCTTGTGTTTTGCACATGCTACTGGTAGATCCCATACAGTTTGTGCTAGAGTCGATGGCCGTGCATCGGCTTTGTCCCTTATATATTTTTTTTGTACAGGCCGATTTTTCTATCGGCCCCCAATATCTCACTGTACATGTATCGCACATGCTCATCTGATAGGTGCCCCCCGAGCCGATTCTGCCAGGTAACTGCTGAAATCGGCTTCTGTGATTAGCCAGGGCGCTATGTGTGAACATCGGCTTGATTAGGACCAGTGTGGACTTCTTCTAGCTCATTAGCCGATGTAACCCATTGCCTCATTGTCTATTAGGCTGGCGCTGTCCCTAAACAGAATGGATGGTGAAGACAATTTTGGCCGATTGCTGGAATCGGCCTCCTCGTTGCTTGCTCGATGAAGGTTTTTTCAATGTTCCTCCATAAATCCTTGGGGCCGATCACCCGGATCGGCATCGCCACGTTCGTCCATCGATGTTTGCTTTGTTACACGGTCAGGCCGGTGGATAAAACCAGCCTAACCCCGTTCTTTGTCACGTCGATGCGCTCGCGATCGTCCAAATTGATGCACGAGAGTGGCTCTTGGCCTGATGTCTCCCAAACGTTCATGCCGGCCGTCGAAATCTCGGCTGAATCATCTGCGTGGACGACTTCTACTTCAGCTCCATCCCATTTGTATTAGGCATTGGTGCAACGTGGATGGAATGCAACGATTGGCGTGGATCCAATCTCTCCCCAGTAGGACAGCATAGGAGCTCTTGCTGTCGACAATAAAGAACGTCGTAGGGACAGTTTTCCTTCCTACGGTCAGATCCACATTCAGAACACCTTGTGCGTCAGATGCTTGGCCGTTGAAATCGCTCAATGTTACATTGGTCTTGATTAGATCCGAGCTGGAGCGTCCCAACCGACGTAGCATGGAGTATGGCATAATGTTAACTGCCACTCCGGTGTCCACCAACATCTTGTTGACAGGCTGCCCATTGGTGTATCCTCACAAGTACAGGGCCTTCAGATGCCTGTAACTTCTTTCTCGTGGCTTCTCAAAGATGACCGGCCGTGGGCCGCGATCCGATTGTGCCACGGGTGCTTCGTTTAATCCTGGAGCGCTAAACTCCGTTGGAAGGATGAAGACCATGTTTGTGCCGGCCGATGTTTCATCATCGGCTTTCCTTTGCTTGAGGCGCCACTCTTTTCTTTGTGGCCGACCTTCTTCGTCCGAGGGTTCGCTGAATTTTGGCGGCCGGATCGGGCCGTGCCTTCCTCAACGTGTGCGGGTATAACCTTTCAGCTTCTTCCAACCCACGTAGACGTTGAACCCTTCGTTTTTGGGAACGGCTGAGTCCATCGGGGCACCACCTTGGCCGGTGGTACTGTCTTCTTCTTCTTCTCCCTCGTCTTCCAAATCCTCAAGATCTTCCATCCGAGGGGACTCGAGCACGTTTGCTTCGAGGCGGGAGAGGCCCTAGGCGCTTGAACACGGACACGTTAGCTGCATCCTTCTTCTTCGTTTGCATTACGGGCGGTTGCCGATTGTTGGCAATCGGCTCATTCCTGAATCCCAGCAGTGTCTGAAGAAGGGGCAGTCCCAGTGCCTATCCTCGTCGTCTTGTTCCCTGGACCTTTCCTTGGCGTGGCGCTCATATCGCTCCTCGTCGTGATCATGCCGATGACGTCTCCTGTCGTCTCTAGCCAGACGATCTTTTTCATCATCGTCGTTGTGTCGCCGGCGTTGGTCGTGTTGACCCACATACTTGTTGAGGAGGTGATCAGAGAGAGGTCGTTGATATCTTATGTTCTTCACTTCTCCCTCTGTGACGTAGCGCTTGCCGTCGTGGCGGAGCCGATCGCGTGGAGCGGCTTCCTCTGTGTCTTTGCTACGAGAGCAGACTGCCCTCATCTCCGTCCTTACCGAGTGGTGCCCAGGTCCCACCATGTTGATATTGCACGAGAAATCTGGTCGGCACCCTCCATGGTAAGTATACTCCACCATATTAACGGCGGGGAAGGGGTGTGTGTCGACCTTCATGGCGTGCGGTTGAAAATTAATCGCCCTTTCTCTATCGCCATTTGGATCTGCGACGCCACACCCTGCGGTCGTTAGTGGTGTGGGTGAACGTGTTATGCCACTTGCGGTATGGCTTTCCGTTCAGCTCTCCGCACCGTAGGGATCTTGTGGCCTTCGGGTACCTTTATATGCTTCTCCGTGAGTAAGAGATCGAAAATCTGCTCAGTTTTGGTCACGTCGAAGTCGAACCCTTTTGGAGGGCCTTGTGGCTTAACCCACTTGCAGGACACGGGACCTGCCGCCCGAGTCCATTCAGCCACTGCTACCTCTCGATCTCCCGCAGCACCTTCATCCTCGTCGTGATCCACCAGGGCCACTGTTCATATGCTGACAGCTTCTGCACCATGTGCGCCAATGAAGGGTAGTCTGCTTGGGAGGCCACGTCCTTGATCGATGATGAGAGACCCACCACCGCCAACTCGACTGCTTCTTTTTCACTTACGTGAACCGAATAGCATCGGTTCCTCACGGTCCTGAAGCGCTGGATGTATTCTGACACTGTTTCCCCGCGCTTCTGTCGTACTTGTGCTAGATCGGCAATGCCAGCCTCGGAAGCCACTGAGTGATACTGCTCATGGAATTGCTCTTCCAACTGCTTCCAAGTCCGGATTGATTTTGGTGGCAACGATGTGCACCACCCGAAAGCCGATCCTGTGAGGGACTGTGCGAAGAACCTCACACGCAGCTCGTCTGATGCTGAGATCGTGCCCAGCTGTGCCAAATATCGGCTCACATGCTCGATGGAGCTGGAACCATCTGATCCACTAAACTTTGTAAAGTCCGGGAGCCGATACTTGGGTGGTAGCGGGATCAATTCGTACTCGTTATGGTACGGCTTGGTATAGCCGAACGTCTTCCTTTTCGGCATCATGCCGAACTGATCTTTCAGAATTGTACAAATCTGATCCGCGGTGATGGCTGAAGGTGTCGAACCCTGAAGATTCGCCGGGGTGGCATACTTAGCCAGCCATGCTTGCTTTTCCGATTCTGAGCCAACTGCAGGAGCTGAGCTCCGGAGGTTTGTCGGAGTGGCGTACTTAGCTAACCACGTTTGCTTCTCAAGATCCGCTCCCGACGCTCCTCCTCGCTGTTCCGGAGGCCCTCGCTGTTGCGATCCGGTTTGAGAGTGCCCAGTGCTGCGATGCTAGTACGTATGCGCACGTGTATCCATGCGGGATCTCCTTGGGCGCCTCGGGTAGGAATTGGTAGTCACTAGGATCACCACCAATCTTGTAGACGACGTATGCCGATGAGTTCGGCACTCCGAGTGCTGCCAACGCGAACGGCAGCGATGGACGGGACTGGAGTAGCATCTCTCCTTTGTAAGTCCCCAGAGCTGGTCCCGACGGAGAATACTGATGGCTCATGATTTCCTGGATCACGCGCAGAGCGACATGCTCCAAAGTGTTCACCGGGCTCTCGAGTGGCGGTGCAGCGAATGAGCCACCATGAAGTTGATCTCCGACGCGGCGACCTGGTGCGTTCTTCGACGGGGCGGACAAGTCCACTCCATCGAGCGCGCCTTCGGGTGAGAAACCCTTCCATCCGATGCCATGGGAGCGGGTTACGTGGAAAGAGCCGATGAGTTCGGCTTCGAGGACTGCCTTGATCTCGTCATGCTTCTTCTTGAGCTCGTCAGTCAGATCCTCGTAATTGACCGGAGTGCTTTCCGCCATCTCGGATGTAGATGGCGATGCGGTGGATGTCGAAGATTTTCCCACCGGGCGTGCCAGAATGTGTTGCGGTCAGAAACCCACCGGCGGGCAGCGACTGGCAACACCGTAGAGCCGGGAACAACTAGGGCTGCGGCTGGCCCCAGTCCCTCAGAGCGACGGCCCGCAAAGCCTTCTGGTCACACGTCCGATGCTGTGTCAAGGGCGTGCCACGTGACCTATACCTGGTCAGGAAGGTGTTGGATGATGCCTCGCTTAGTTTCCTGCATGGCATACACGTAAACGTTAAATACGAGCCTCGATCGGCTCTCGAGGTTGTCTCGTGAATCGGCTCAAAGAGCCGATCCACCCATGATTCGTACGGGGTGTACGAATATATGGTGGTCCTGCTTGATCAAGATAAAGTTAAAGCGATCTACGACGATTTAGGGTTTTCACCGCATAATCGGATCATCCTACTCACGATTGGGCCTCGCGCTCGCGTACGGTGAACGTAAGCCGATCCTAGACAGGGCCTAAAAACCAACACGAGGTTGATCCCCGGAACATCCTGTCTAGGGCTAGCAAACTACACCCTACACGCCGCTGGATCCTCCAACCCTTTGTAAGGCCTAACTATTGCGGATATTAAACTAATCCTTGAAGAACAAGGAGCAACCGTAACGGATCGGATCTACTAAACAATGATCAAGCGGGGTGCCACCCCTACACCTAAGATAGGTGTAAGGGCGGCTAGATGTATAAGGGTTGCACTACGACAGCATATGATACGAAGAACAATGCTAACCCTAACACATCTAAGATAACTACGTTGCTCGCCATCAAAAGGGCTTCAGCACGAGCAACGCATGAACAACATAATAAGCTTGTGCTGCCTAGATCGCAAGATGCGATCTAGGCAGCATGGCGCTTACCGGAAGAAACCCTCGAGACGAAGGAGTTGGCGATGCGCCGAGATTGATTGTGTTGAACGTTGGTTGTTGTTTATTCCATAAACCCTAGATACATATTTATAGTCCAAGGAACTTTCTAATTCAGGCGTTGTTGACGTCAGAAACCCACTGGCGGGCAGCGACGGGCAACACAGTAGAGCCGGGAACAACTAGGGCTGCAGCTGGCCCCAGTCCCTCAGAGCGACGGCCCGCAAAGCCTCCTGGTCACACGTCCGATGCTATCGCAAGGGCGTGCCACCTGACCTATACCCGGTCGGGAAGGTGTTGGATGATGCCTCGCTTAGTTTCCTCGCATGGCATACACGTAAACATGAAATACGAGCCTCGATCGGCTCTCGAGTTATCTCGTGAATCGGCTCAAAGAGCCGATCCACCCATGATTCGTACAAGGTGTCCGAATATATGGTGGTCCTGCTTGATCAAGATAAAGCTAATGAGATCTACGACGATTTAGGGTTTTCACCGCATAATCGGATCATCCTACTCACGATTGGGCCTCGCGCTCGCGCACGGTGACCGTAAGCCGATCCTAGACAGGGCCTAAACACCAACACGAGGTTGATCCCCGGAACGTCCTGTCTAGGGCTAGCAAACTCCACCCTACACGCCGCTGGATCCTCCAACCCTTTGTAAGGCCTAACTATTGCGGATATTAAACTAATCCTTGATGAACAAGGAGCAACCGTAACGGATCAGATCTACTAAACTATGATCAAGCGGGGTGCCGCCCCTACACCTAAGATAGGTGTAAGGGCGGCTAGATGCATGAGGGTTGCACTACGACAAGCATATGATACGAAGAACAATGCAAACCCTAACACATCTAAGATAACTACGTTGCTCGCCATCAAAAAGGCTTCGAGCACGAGCAACGCATGAACAACGTGGGCGAGCTTGTGCTGCCTAGATCGCAAGATGCGATCTAGGCAGCATGGTGCTTACCGGAGAAACCCTCGAGACGAAGGAGTTGGCGATGCGCCGAGATTTGTTTGTGTTGAACGTTGGTTGTTGTTTATTCCATAAACCCTAGATACATATTTATAGTCCAAGGGACTTTCTAATTCAAGCGTGCACCTAACCGTGCACGGGTAAGACTCTAACTCCTAACCGATACGTAACCTAATATGTTACAGATACAAGGGCAAACTAGCCCAAACTTTGCATGTAAGGCCGATTCACGTATTTCTTCTATATATATATTCTTCAAGTCCATCTTGATCGCGGCCCACCTCTGACTCGGTCAAATTCTGGTGATAACACATGCCCCCTGGTTTTGGAAATGACATTTCCAAAATCATTACGCTTTTCTTTCGTCGGGTCACGTCGTGGCAGAGCAGAAACCGCCGCAGAATCCTCATCATGATGCCTTGCCTCCTCCACTTCTCCACGTGGCCGCAAAATTTTCCTGTTGGGCAACATCTCCTCGGAAACCGCTGTGGCATTGAATCTCTCTCATATCCCTTTTATTTAACCGTTCTAAACAGCTTGCTCCTCCTTCGTCCTCCTTGCATTAGCACCAAAAAACCCTCTGTGCCACCATGTCTTCTTCCTCCTCCTCCTCCTCCGAGCATTCCTACGGGTCCTCCTCCTCCCGCGAGACGCCGCCGGAAATCCGTGCCCCAGAAGAATGGGACGAGGAGAGCCACGCCTCCTCCATCTGGTCCGAGGACGACAAGTCCTTGACCAGCGGGGATGAAGATCTTCAGTTCCTCGCCGAAGGGGAACTGGGAGTCGAAAGCGAGGACGACCGGTTCCCCGGGACGGCTGCCTCACCTCCGAAGAAGAGGAAGAGGAAGACGACGACGACGACTCCCTCGAGGGCTACCCGCCGGCAAAACGCCTCCGCATGTGGTGGGACGACGACAGCAGCGACGATGAAGACGGGGATGAAGCTCTCGTAGAGGGCTACGGGAGTAGCGACGAGGAGCCCATCGGCAGCAGTGCCGATGAGAGTTCCGAGGATGCCGATGAGGGCAGCGACGGCCCATAGACTAGGATCTACTAGTGTAGGTCTAGCAGTAGTAGATTGGTCAATAGACCCTTCTTTTGTTCTTCCCTCTTTGAGCAATCGGCTCTTTCTTTGTAAGAAGTCCTGTTTATGAATGAAGAAGTTTCCCCAATTTGACTTTGCCGATTTCTTTTAAACCGATTCTCAGTGAGCCGATGGCAACGCATCGGTCTCTCATAATCCGCTCTCCCTTTCTTCGACCACAGGGTGACTGCAATCTTGGTCAAAACTCAAAAGCCGACGTCAGCGCATCAAATCTTCATGAACTATCCTTCATCCTTTCGAACAATGAATTTGAGTTCCGCCAGGTCGCCACCCTTGACGCAAACCGCGGCACAGGACTAGCCGATGGCCACCCAATCGGCTTTCAAAAACAGAGCATCCGCCAGGCCAGCTGCCCCCCGAGTCTCAGTCAAGGCGAAACAGAGACGAGGGCATGCCATTCAGACAAAGGGGCCTGGGCTAGATCAATGTCTGAGAGAACATTCATGTAGAGCCAGCCAATTCCCAGCAAAATCGGCTCTTCAGAGCAGAGAACTTTCAGGGTGAGCTGCCCCCCCCCCGAGCTTCTTCAGTCCACTTCTTTGTCTGAGGCAAACCACCCTTAGCCTGATCGGCACATCCATGCTGCTCTTGGCACTGTTCTTGAAGAGAGGATCTGAGCCATTAAACCACTTCATTGAAAGTCTCTCTTCGTGGCCCAGTCCCTGCTCCATCGGTCCTCTGATCAATGCAGTTATATCCTTAAGTCGATGGCCATGCATCGGCTGTGCTTAAATTTTTTTGAAGTTATATCCAGAGAATTGATGGTATCGGCTCTTCAGGTATCCCCTGTTGGATTAAATGCTGAACCCAGGCAGAATGGATGGTGAGGATAATTTTGGCCGATTGCTGGAATCGGCCTCCACGTTGCTTGTTCGATGAAGGTTTTGTAATGTTCCTCCATAAATTTTTTGGGGCCGATCACAAGGATCAGCCTCGCCACGTTTGCTCATTGATTTGCTCCAGCTACACGGTTAGGCCAGTGGATAAAACCAGCCCAATCTCCGATTTTATCATGTTGGTGCGCTTGCTGTCATCCACCTCGAGTGCATCGTGTAATCGTGGAGCACTAAGCTTCGTCGGAAGGACGAGTACCATGTTTGTGCCAGCCGATGTTTCGTCATCGGCTTTCCTTTGCTTGGGACGCCACTCCATTTTCCGTGGACGACCCTCTTCATCCAGGGCTCGCTGTACTTTCGCAGCCAGATCAGGTCTTGCCTTCCTCAATGTATGCAAGTATAACCTTTCGGCTTCCTCTAGGCCGCGCAATCGCTGAACCCTGCGCTTTTGGGAACGGCTGAGTCCATCAGGGCACCACCTTGGCCGGTGGTACCTGTCTTCTTCTTCTCCCTCATCTTCTGAATCTTCGAGATCTTTCAACCAAGGGGACTCAGCACGTTTTCTTTGTGGCGGGAGAGGCCCTAGGCGCTTGAACACGGACACGTTGGCTGTCTCCTTCTTCCTCTGGTTTCATTCTGGGCAATTGCCGATTGTGGGCAATCGGCTCATTCCTGAATCCCAGCAGTGTCTGAAGAAGGGACAGTCCCAGTGCCTATCCTCGTTGACTCGCTCCCCCACCTTTTCCTTGGCACGGCGCTCGTGCTCCTCCTCCTCGCGATTATGCCGACGACGTCTCCCGTCGTCCCTAGCCAGACGATCTTCTTCATCATCGTCGTTGTATCGCCGGCGTTGGTCATACTGACTCACGTACTTGTTGAGGAGGTGATCAGAGAGAGGTCGTTGATACCTTATGTTTTTCACTTCTCCCTCTGTGACGTAGCGCTTGCCGTCTTGGCGGAGCCGATCGCGTGGAGCGGCTTCCTCTCGTATCTTTGCTATGAGAGCAGCTGCCCTCATCTCCGTCCTTACCGCAGTGGTGTCCAGGTCCTACCATGTTGATATTGCACGAGAAATCAGGCTGGCACCCTCCATGGTAAGTATACTCCACCATGTTCACGGCGGGGAAGGGGTGTGTGTCGACCTTCATGGCGTACTCGGTTGAAAATTAACCGTCCATTTTCTATCGCCATTTGGATCTGCTGCCGCCACACCCTGCGGTCGTTGGTGGTGTGGGTGAACGTGTTATGCCACTTGCGGTATGGCTTTCCGTTCAGCTCTTGCACCGTGGGGATCTTGTGGCCTTCGGGTACCTTTATATGCTTCTCCGTGAGTAAGAGATCAAAAATCTGCTCGGTTTTGGTCACGTCGAAGTCGAACCCTTTTGGAGGGCCTTGTGGCTTCACCCATTTGCAGGACACGGGGCCTGCCGCTCGAGTCCATTCAGCCACTCGCTACCTCTCGATCTCCCGCAGCACCTTCATCCTCGTCTCGCCTCAACCAGGGTCACCGCACGCTTGAATTTGTCCCGGTAGACATCCGGGTGGCGCTGCTCATATGCCGACAGCTTCGCACCATGTGCGCCAATGAAGGGTAGTCTCGCTTGGGAGGCCACGTCCTTAATCGATGATGAGAGACCCACCACCGCCAACTCGATCTGCTTCTTTTTCACTTACATGAGCCGAAAAGCATCGGTTCCTAATGGTCCTGAAGCGCTGGACGTATTCGACACTGTCTCCCCGCGCTTCTGTCGTACTTGTGCTAGATCGGCAATACCAACCTCGGAAGCCTCTGAGTGATACTGCTCATGGAACTGCTCTTCCAACTGCTTCCAAGTCCGGATGGAGTTTGGTGGCAGCGATGTGTACCACCCGAAAGCCGATCCCGTGAGGGACTGTGCGAAGAACCTCACACGCAACTCGTCTGATGCTGAGATCGTGCCCAGCCGTGCCAAATATCGGCTCACATGCTCGATGGAGCTGGAACCATCTGATCCACTAAACTTTGTGAAGTCCGGGAGCCGATATTTGGGTGGTAGCGGGATCAGTTCGTAATCATTGGGGTACGGCTTGGTGTAGCCGAACGTCTTCCTTTTCGGCATCATGCCGAACTGATCTTTCAGGATTGCACAAATCTGATCCGCGGTGATGGCTGAAGGTGTCGAACCACGAAGATTCGCCGGGGTGGCATACTTAACCAGCCATGCTTGCTTTTCCGGTTCTAAGCCAACCTGCAGGAGCTGGGCTCGGAGGTTGGTCGGAGTGGCGTACTTAGCTAGCCACGTTTGCTTCTCAAGATCCGCTCCTGCCGTTCCTCCCTGCTGTTCCGGAGGCCCTCGCCTGTCGCAACCCTGGTTCGAGAGTGCCCGGGTATTGCGATGCGAGTACGTATGCGCACGCGTATCCGTGCGGGATCTCCTTGGGTGCCTCAAGTAGGAATTGGTAGTCACTAGGATCACCACCAATCTTGTAGACGACGTATGCCGATGAGTTCGGCGGTTCCGGTGCTGCCCATGCGAACGGCGGCGGAGGATGGGACTCGGAGTGGCATCTCTCCTTTGAAAGTCCCCGCAGCTGGTCCCAACGGAGAATACCGGTGGCTCATGATTTCCTGGACCACGCGCAGAGCGACACGCTCCAAAGTGTTCACCAGGCTCTCGAGTGGCGGTGCAGCGAATGAGCCACCATGTAGTTGATTTCACGACACGGCGACCCGGTGCGTTCTTCCGACGGGGCGGACAGGTCCACTCCATCGAGTGCGCCTTCGAGTGTGAACCCCTTCCACCCGACGCCATGGGAGCGGGTTCGGTGGAACGAGCCGATGAGTTCGGCTTCGAGGGTTGCCTTGATCTCGTCATGTTTCTTCTTGAGCTCATCGAGCGGATCCTCGTACTTGACCGGAGTGCTTTCCGCCATCTCGGATGTAGATGGCGATGTGGTGGATGTCGAAGGTTGTCCCACCGGGCGTGCCGAGAATGTGTTGACGTCGAAACCCACTAGCGGGCAGCGACGGGCAACACGAGAGAGCCGGGAACAACTAGGGCTGCGGCTGGCCTCAGTCCCTCAGAGCGACGGCCCGCAAAGCCTCCTGGTCACACGTCCGATGCTATCGCAATGGCGTGCCACCTGACCTATACCTGGTCAGGAAGGTGTTGGATGATGCCTCGCTTAGTTTCCTGCATGGCATACACGTAAACATGAAATACGAGCCTCGATCGGCTCTCAGGTTATCCTGTGAATCGGCTCAAAGAGCCGATCCACCCATGATTCGTACAAGGTGTCCGAATATATGGTGGTCCTGCTTGATCAAGATAAAGCTAATGAGATCTACGACGATTTAGGGTTTTCACCGCATAATCGGATCATCCTACTCACGATTGGGCCTCGCGCTCGCGCACGGTGACCGTAAGCCGATCCTAGACAGGGCCTAAACACCAACACGAGGTTGATCCCCGAACGTCCCGTCTAGGGCTAGCAAACTCCACCCTACACGCCGCTGGATCCTCCAACCCTTTGTAAGGCCTAACTATTGCGGATATTAAACTAATCCTTGATGAACAAGGAGCAACCGTAACGGATCAGATCTACTAAACTATGATCAAGCGGGGTGCCGCCCCTTCACCTAAGATAGGTGTAAGGGCGGCTAGATGCATGAGGGTTGCATTACGAAAGCATATGATACGAAGAACAATGCAAACCCTAACACATCTAAGATAACTACGTTGCTCGCCATCAAAAAGGCTTCAGCACGAGCAACGCATGAACAACGTGGGCAGGCTTGTGCTGCCTAGATCGCAAGATGCGATCTAGGCAGCATGGTGCTTACCGGAGAAACCCTCGAGACGAAGGAGTTGGCGATGCGCCGAGATTTGTTTGTGTTGAACGTTGGTTGTTGTTTATTCCATAAACCCTAGATACATATTTATAGTCCAAGGGACTTTCTAATTCAAGCGTGCACCTAACCGTGCACGGGTAAGACTCTAACTCCTAACCGATACGTAACCTAATATGTTACAGATACAAGGGCAAACTAGCCCAAACTTTGCATGTAAGGCCGATTCACGTATTTCTTCTATATATATATTCTTCAAGTCCATCTTGATCGCGGCCCACCTCTGACTCGGTCGAATTCTGGTGATAACAGGCGTGCACCTAACCGTGCACGGGTAAAACTCTAACTTCTAAATTAAGATGCGATCTACTATATTACAGATACACGGGCAATTAGCCCAAACTTGGTACACAAGGCCGATTCATGTATTTCTTCTATGTATATATCTTCAAGCCTATCTCCAATCGCGGCCCACCTCTGATCCGGTTAAATTCTGGTGATAACACCCACACCAGGAGTATCAAGTTCCTGAAAATTCAATGGAGCAACCACACCGAAGAAGAAGCCACTTGGGAGCGCGAAGAAGATATGAAGAAGGAATACCCAGATCTCTTTAGTACCTAGTTTTTCTTTAGATCTTGGGACGAGATCTTTTGTAAGGGGGAAGGGTTTGTAACATCCCAACTTTTCAATAAAGAAAGAAAGTGTTATCACCAAGATTTGACCGAGTCAGAGGTGGGCCGCAGTCAAGATGGGCTTAAGGAAATATACATGGAGAATTACATGAATCGGCCTGTTATACCAAGTTGGGCTTAATTGCCCGTGTATCTGTAACATATTAGATCTATTTTAGTTTAGAGATAGAATCTTACTCGTGCACGGTTTAGTGCATGCCCACATTAGAAAGTCCGCTGGACTATAAATATGTATCTAGGGTTCATGGAATAAACAACAACTCACGTTCAACCCCAAAACAAACCAATCTCGGCGCATCGCCAACTCCTTCGTCTCGAGGGTTTCTATCGGGTAGCGACATGCTGCCTAGATCGCATCTTGCGATCTAGGCAGCACAAGCCCCACGTTGTTCATGCGTTGCTCGTACTTGAAGCGCTTTTGATGGCGAGCAACGTAGTTATCATTAGATGTGTTAGGGTTAGCATTGTTCTTCGTTTAAGCATGCTTACGTAGTGCAACCCTTGCATATCTAGCCGCCCTCACGCCTATCTCAGGTGTGGGGGCGGCACCCCGCTTGATCATTATTCAGTAGATCTGATCCGTTACGATTGCTCCTTGTTCTACAAGGATTAGTTTAATATCTGCAATAGTTAGGCCTTACAAAGGGGAGGATCCAGTGGCACGTAGGGTGGCGTTCGCAAGTCCTAAACGGGATGTTCCGAGGATCAACTTCATGTTGGTTTTTAGGCCTTGTTTAGGATCGGCTTACGAGCACCGTGCGTGGCCGCGAGGCCCAACTCTGGAGTAGGATGATCCGATTATGCGGTGAAAACCCTAAATCGTCGTAGATCTCATTAGCTTCATCTTGATCAAGCAGGACCACCAAGTATTCGTGCACCCCGTACGAATCATGGGTGGATCGGCTCTTTGAGCCGATTCACGTGGATAACCCGAGAGCCGATCGAGGCTCGTATTTAATGTTTACATGTATGCCCTGCGAGAAACTAAGCGAGGCATCCCCATCACCTTCCCGACCAGGTATAGGTCAGGTGGCACGCCCTTGCACTTCGCATCGCCGCGTGTGACCGGAAGAGCATTGCGGGCCGTCGCTCGGAGGGGTCTCGGCCAGCCGCAGCTCTAGGCTCTTCCCGGCTCTACGGTGTTGACAAGGCCGCTGCCCGCCGGTGGGTTTTGGCGAGTCAACACATTCCGGCACGCCCGGTGGGACAATCGTCTACATCAACCACATCGCCATCTACATCCGAGATGGCGGACGGCACGCCGATCACCTACGAGGATCCGCCCGACGACCTCAAGAAGCAATACAACGAGATCAAGGCCACCCTCGAAGCCGACCTCATCGGCTCTTTTCAGAGAACCCGTTCCCATGGCATCAGATGGAAGCGGTTCTCACCGCAAGGTGCGCTCGATGGGATAGACCTCTCTACCCCGTCGGAGGAACGCACCGGGGTCGCGGCGGGGAGATCAACTACCCGGTGGCTCACTCGCTACACCGCCACTCGAGAACTTGGTCAACGTGTTGGAGCGTGTCGCTCGCGCGTGATCCAGGAGATCATGAGCCACCGGTACTCGCCGTCGGGACCAGCTCTCGGGACCCATCAAGGAGAGTTGCCACTCCGGTCCCGTCCACCGCCGCCATATGCGTTGGCAGCACCTGCCGAAGTGCCGACTACGCCGGCATTCCTCGTCTACAAGATTGGTGGCGACCCTAGTGACTACCGAGTTCTTAATGGAGGCGCCTAAGGAGATCCCTCAAGGATACGCGTGCATGTATGTGCCGGATTGTGGTGACTCGGGCACTCACAAACCAGGCCACAACATCGGGGACTCCGGCGAAGACAGGGAGGAACGTCGGCGACGTAGCTTGAGAAGCAGATGTGGCTAACTAAATACGCCACACCGACGAAACTCCCGAGCCCAGCTCCCGCGGCTTGGCTCGGAGCTGGAAAAGCAAACATGGCTGGCCAAGTACGCTACCCCGGCGAATCTTCGAGTGCAACTCCTACGGCCAGCACAGCGGATCGGATCAGTACCATACTCGAGAGACCAGTTCGGCATGATGCCGAAAAGAAGGGCGAGTCGGCTATTCCAAGCCGTACCCCGACGATTACGAGATGATCCCGCTGCCACCTAAATATCGGCTCCCCGACTTATCCAAATTCGGTGGATCGGATGGCTCCGGCTCCATCGAGCACGTCGGCCGATATTTGGCTCAACTAGGACCGGCTTCAGTGTCGGATCAGCTACGCGTGAGGCTCTTTTCACAGTCCCTCACGGGATCGGCTTTTGGATGGTACACCTCTTTGCCAGCAAATTCCATCCAGTCTTGGAAGCAATTGGAGGAACAGTTCCATATGCAATACCATTCAGAAGCTTCCGAGTCTGGCATTGCCGATCTAGCACAGCTACGTCAGAAGCGCGGGGAAACGGTGACAGAATACATCCAGCGCTTCAGGAATCTTAGGAACCGATGTTATTCGGTTCGTATAACTGAAAAGGAAGCGAGTCGAGTTGGCGGTAGCAGGCCTTGCAACACAGCTCAAGGACATGGCCTCCCAAGCGGATTATCCCTCGCCGGCGCACATGGTTCAGAAACTATCGGCATATGAACATCGCCACCCCGACTCTGTACCAAGACAAGTTCAAGCGTGCAGTAGTTATGGTCGATACGAGAGGAAGATGAAGTGCCTCGCGGGAGACCAAGAAATAGCGAGGGCTGAGTGGACTCGGGGAGGAACCCCGTGGCCTCGCAAATGGGTAAAGCCACCAGGGCCGCCCGGGGATTTGATTTTGACGTGACCAAGACTGAACAAATCTTCGACCTCCTGCTCAAGGAGAAACAGCTTGACGGTTCCCGAAGGTCTCAAGTTCCCCACGGCGAAGGAGCTAAACGGAAAGCCGTACCGCAAATTCCACAACTCGCTTTCCCATGCCACCAACGACCGCCGGGTGTGGCGTCGGCACATCCAAGCGGCGATAGAGAAGGGGCGGCTAATTTTCAACCAGCACGCCATGAAGGTCGACACCCAACCCTTCCCCGCCGTTAACATGGTGGAAATCACCTACCCTGAAGGTTGCCAGCCGGGTCCCTCGTTCAGCATCAACATGGTAGGACCTGGAAACCACTCTGGCAAAGATGGAGATGAGGGCAGCTGCTCTCATAGCAAGGATACGGAGGAGGCCGCTCCACGCGATCGGCTCCGTCATGATGGCAAGCGCTATGTCACCGAGGGAGAGGTGAAGAATATAAGATATCAGCGACCCCTCTCCGATCACCTCCTCAACAAATATGTGAGTCAGTATGATCAACGCCGACGGCCCAATTACGATGATAGAGGAGATCGTCTGGCTAGAGAAGCCAGAAGATATCGTCGGCAGAATCGCGATGAGGAGGAACACGAGCGCTGTGCCACGGAAGCATCAAGGGAGCAAGATGACAACGCCGTACACCGGGACTGCCCTTTCTTCAGACACCGCTGGGATTCAGGAATGAGCCGATTGCCCACAATCGGCAATTGCCCAGAATGCGATCAGAAAAAGAAGGAGGCAGCCAACGTGTCTGTGTTCGAGCGCCTAGGGCCTCTCCCGCCACAAAGCAAACGCGCTGAGTCACCTCGTTGGGCAGATCTTGAGGATTCAGAAGACGAGGGAGAAGTGGAAGAAGACAGGTACCACCGGCCAAGGTGGTGCCCCGACGGACTCAGCCGTTCCCAAAAGCGCAGGGTTCCGCGATTGCGCGGCCTGGAGGAAGCCGAAAGGTTGTACCCGCATACGCTAAGGAAGGCACGGCCTGATCCGGCTGCAAAGGTTCAGCGAACCCTGGATGAAGAGGGTCGTCCACGGAAAATGGAGTGGCGCCCCAAACGAGGAAAGCCGATGATGAGACATCGGCCGGCACAAACATGGTACTCGTCTTGCCGACAGAGCTTAGCGCTCCACGACTCTACGGAGCACTCAAGGTGGACGACAAGCAAGCGCATCAAGTCGGAGGTTGGGTTGGTTTTATCCAGCCCGACCAAGTAGCAAGATCAAACCAATGAGCAAACCAGGAGAGGCTGATCCTTGTGATCGGCCCCAAAAAATTTATGAAGGGAACTTACAAAACCTTCAACGAGCAAGCAACGTGGAGGCCGATTCCAGCAATCGGCCAAAATTATCCTCACCCACCATTCTCGCCCGGGTTCAACATGTTATCCAACAGAGCCGATACCATCAATTCTCTTGACAGAATCGGCTCGGGGGCACCTGTGTAGATAAAATACGAGGATATGCAACGGAAGCATCTCATCTTCTGGTGATGGGTATTGGAATATGGGGGCCGATGCACAGGTCGGCCGTAAAAAAAAAATATATAAATAAAAAGCGAAAATTCGAAATTTTTCGAGCACAGCCGATGCAGCAGGCATCGACTTAAGGATATGAAAGCCGATGCATGGCCATCGACTCAAGAGGAGTAACTGTTACGATCAGAGGGTCAATGGAGCACAAAAGGGAGATTTTTATGAAGGAACTCCTCGCAGTTTGGAAGCTCAGATCCTCTCTTCAAGAACAATGTCAGGAGCAGCATGGGCGTGCGGATCAGGTCAAGGATGGATTGCATCAGGTCCACCAAAGGAAAGGAGCCTATCTGGCCGGCAGGAACTGAAGAAACTCGGGGGGCAGCTCGCCTTGAAGGCTCTCTGCTTTGGGAAGCCGATTTATGTTCAAATCGGCTAGCTCGGCATAAGAAGCTCCCTCAGACATGATCGAGCCCAGGTCCATACAGCTCTGTTTTGCCTCGGCTAAGACTCGGGGGGCAGCAGGCCTGTTGGATACTCTGTTTAAAGAACCGATGGGTATACCATCGGCTGATCCTTCATCGCAACCCTCTTCACAATGATGGGTACTGAAAAGGATTGATGGGTTTGGTTGGAAAAGTTCGAAGGTTTACCTGAAGATCCGGCATTTTTTCACCAGATTCAGAAAATCATCAGTTGAAGAAGAGAAGGGTGAATTTCGAAGGACCGATGCGGTACGATCGGCTCATTACGCATTGGCAAAAGAGACGAATCGGCAAGGTCAGTAGGGAGAGAGAATCGGCTCAATTAAATTCGAAGGAATCGGCAAAATCGAAATTGGGGAAAAGTTCTTCATTGATTAAGATAAGATTTCTTACATAAAGAGCTAATTGCTCTCAAAAGGGAAATACTAGGGGATCCATTGCCCCATCTCGCTACTACTCGGCCCTATTCTAAAGGTCCTATCTATGGGCCATCACCGCCTCGTCGTCGCCATCGTCGCTACTATCGGCGCTGCTCCCGCGGGCTCGTCATCGCTCCAATGGCCGCCGACCGGGCCCTCGTTGTCTTCATCTTCTTCGTCGGCGTCGTCCTCGTCGCCGTCGAAGTCGCAAGATTGCCCGGCCAAGGGCGGAACCTCTTGGCCGGCGGCTCGTCGGGGAGCTCTCGCCGACGTCCTCCTCCTCCTCTTCCTCGCTCCTCCTCCTCCCCGGAAGAGGTGAAGTCGCAGAGAAGCTGTCGTCGTCACTCTCCTCCTCCGTTTCCCCAACGGCGAGGAAGCGGAGGCTGCTCTCCCCGTCCGTCAAGGACTGGTCGTCCTCGGACCAGATGGAGAAGTCGTGGTCTGACTCCTCCCCGGCCGCAATGGCGCGGCGGGTGTTGGCCGCGTGGACCGCCGCCGCGTTGTACTCCGGCGTCGGCTCACGGGACGTGGAGGATTGGCTGGCAAGATCCGATGGGGCAGAGGAGGAGGAAGACATGGTGGCTGGGAGGGTTTTTTGGAGCGCTAATGCGGAGGAGATACAAAGGAGAGCTGTTCAGAGCGGTTAAATCGAAGGAGGATATAGTGGAAATTCAATGCCACAGCAGTTTCCGAGGGAGTGGTGCCTAAAAAAAGAAAAAAAAAACTGCCAGGTCACGCGGAGAAGTTGAGAAGGCAAGGCATCATCATGAGGGATACTGCGACGGTTCCGCCACGACATGACCCGACGAAGGAAAGCAGAGTGATTTTGGAATTACCAATTCCAAAACCAGGGGGGCATGTGTTATCACCAAGATTTGACCGAGTCAGAGGTGGGCCGCAGTCAAGATGGGCTTAAGGAAATATACATGGAGAATTACATGAATCGGCCTGTTATACCAAGTTGGGCTTAATTTCCCGTGTATCTGTAACATATTAGATCTATTTTAGTTTAGAGATAGAATCTTACTCGTGCACGGTTTAGTGCATGCCCACATTAGAAAGTCCGCTGGACTATAAATATGTATCTAGGGTTCATGGAATAAACAACAACTCACGTTCAACCCCAAAACAAACCAATCTCGGCGCATCGCCAACTCCTTCGTCTCGAGGGTTTCTATCAGGTAAGCGACATGCCGCCTAGATCGCATCTTGCGATCTAGGCAGCACAAGCCCCACGTTGTTCATGCGTTGCTCGTACCGAAGCGCTTTTGATGGCGAGCAACGTAGTTATCATTAGATGTGTTAGGGTTAGCATTGTTCTTCGTTTAAGCATGCTTACGTAGTGCAACCCTTGCATATCTAGCCGCCCTCACGCCTATCTCAGGTGTGGGGGCGGCACCCCGCTTGATCATTATTCAGTAGATCTGATCCGTTACGATTGCTCCTTGTTCTACAAGGATTAGTTTAATATCTGCAATAGTTAGGCCTTACAAAGGGGGGGAGGATCCAGTGGCACGTAGGGTGGCGTTCGCAAGTCCTAAACGGGATGTTCCGAGGATCAACTTCATGTTGGTTTTTAGGCCTTGTTTAGGATCGGCTTACGAGCACCGTGCGTGGCCGCGAGGCCCAACTCTGGAGTAGGATGATCCGATTATGCGGTGAAAACCCTAAATCGTCGTAGATCTCATTAGCTTCATCTTGATCAAGCAGGACCACCAAGTATTCGTGCACCCCGTACGAATCATGGGTGGATCGGCTCTTTGAGCCGATTCACGGGATAACCCGAGAGCCGATCGAGGCTCGTATTTAATGTTTACATGTATGCCCTGCAGGAAACTAAGCGAGGCATCCCCATCACCTTCCCGACCAGGTATAGGTCGGGTGGCACGCCCTTGCACTTCGCATCGCCGCGTGTGACCCGAAGAGCATTGCGGGCCGTCGCTCGGAGGGGTCTCAGCCAGCCGCAGCTCTAGGCTCTTCCCCGCTCTACGGTGTTGACAAGGCCGCTGCCCGCCGGTGGGTTTTGGCAGTCAACGTAAAGAGAGTTTCCAAAAAAATACAAATTTGAGAACCAACAAAAACTTTTTATCTTCATATAGGGCTATGCATATAAATCACCTTGTTAATTATTTTAGTGTGCATTTTGCCATGTTGATTGCTTGTGTGATTACCATTGTACTAAAACCCTAACCAATGATCTCTTGATCATCCAATTGGAAGGAAAAAAGAAATGACAAATGAAAATAGAAAAATCAAATCTACACTCACATATGGCTTATGCCATTTTTGCAAATTCTTAACCTAGACCATTTTGGCTTGCACCATTGGTTGGAGATGGTTACTAAACACTTATAAACACTTTTGGAATCAAAGAAACTCAAATCAAATTGAAAACAAATTGAAATTCCAACTCACATGCAATATGGTAAAATTTGACAATCTTAGCTCGATGCCATCTTTGAGCCCCTGGTTTGGAAGTTTTTCAAACTAAACTTTGCCAACTCTTTGCACCTCATCCAAGACAACATCAAGGTGAACAACTTTGCCCAAAACCACCCCTGCAAATTCTTTCTAAAATTCAAATGGTGATCAAGCAAAGTTGGAACCATAAAGCAAATTGTAGATCATATGCAATTTGTGATTTTGCATTTCAACACCATTTTGACCACCACCACCTCCAATCTATTTCTAATAATATATGATTGCAATCCACCAAAAATCTTTCCAAAATTCCAAAGTAATTTTCTTGCGGCCATTTCTACAAACACCTTGCAGAGTAGTGGTTGAAATTGAAGCCCATACTCGAGTTTTTGCTTGGACCAAGTCCAACCCTGTCCCTCTCGCTGCTCCGGAGCTTCACCTTACCTCTCAGCCACCAGCCCCAAGCACCCGCAAGCACCGGACCTTGGTCACCATGACCAGAACAAGCACTCGCCCGTGCTCACCATGCCATCACCATGCCACTTCCCTCTCGGGTCATCTCAGCACCGCACCACCTTGTCACTTAGCTTCCCTCACTCTCCCGATCGTGCCGGACACCCGCCTCGACGAGATCTTGCACCACATTGACCAGAACGCGCCACGCCCGGACATGCCGAGTGACACGCACGCCAACGCCGGAGTGCGCACGGCGAACGCCACGGGCACGCCGCAGCATGACGACGCCCGACGCACCACGCCACCACTTGCCTCCTCCGCTCGTCAGTCGCTGCGCCAGACCACCAGGAGACGCCCAGACACGACCGTTGGACCGCGGGAGAGCTGTGGCCGTCGTCACCGTCGACGAGACTCGCCACTGACCTGCAAGCTCCCGTCAAGCTCACGATCGCGTCAGTGCATCATTTTCCCCGCAATCACGCGCTGCGTCATCGCCAGGACGTCGCCTGCCCGCGTGCATCATCACCAGTACCCCTGCGCCGCTGTAGAGCCGACGCCATGGATGACCTCACCCCAGTCCCGCGGCACTGCCTCGCCGCTATAAAAGGAGCCCTCCCTTCCTCGAATTCGCCACACCATCAGTCTTCCCTCTCACCACTGAGCCTCCCTAGCCTCTCCCTTCTCCACATTCGCTGCTGCCTCGCCGGAATTTGGAGCTTGGTGCCCGCGGAGGTGCTGAGAAGGGCGCCGCCGTTGCAGTGCACCCCGTGCGCCGCCGCCGCTTCCATCTCGCTTCACCATCGTCGACAACCTCGCCGCAACCCCTCTCCGACCATCGCCGCACCGCCGGTGAGCCTCCGACCCCCCACCGTCGCCGCGCCAGTGGCCGTCTCTCGTCGGAGACGACGACGCACGTTGATCGTCCGATCCGCGTCTAATCCTACGACGCGGAAAGGCTCGTACCGCTTCGGCGGTTAAGTCAAGCCGACGCGTGGACCCCACGCTGTCAGTTGGCCCGCTGCGTTGCTGGGCCGGCCATTCTCCTTTCTCTCTGCGTAGCCCGTTAGGTTTTCCCGCCAGCCCAATTCATTTGAATTCAAATTCCAGCTTTAGGTTAATTTTGCAATCTGATGCCAATTTCAAAATTCAATAGGGACAAATCTACTTGGCCAAATTTCACAAACTTTATATTGTTGGAAAGATGAGAGAATTATCTACCCAACTACACTGGTCTCAACCCTAGATTTGCTGTAGAATTAAAGTGACAAAATAAACAAGGCAGGGCCTTTTGTAACTTCAAACAATTATTAAAAATCAACCAAAAGTGCTATTAAGTTGATTTCAACTCTCATAGCTCACACTTAACTTACCCTAATTGTTTCTGTAAAAATATGGCATGGTTACTTTGAGTGATCATGGCCTAGTTTAATTAGAGGACTATATGGCTATTTTAGTCAAATGATATTGTCCAAAACTAATTATAAATCATATGAGAGGCTTGCTCTCATTTAAATCTTATCACAAACAACTCAAAATGAGATAGAGACCATGGTCTATTAGGTCTCATATGGAATTGTTTGATGATATTAAATCATGACTATGTTAGGATTAAATTGCATGAGGTGCTTCACCTCATTTAAATCATTTTCTGAAATGATGAATATGGAGAGGTTGACTTTGGTCAACCTAGGTCATATATTAGTCATTGAGGAAATTAAATCTTAATAAGATAATGAGAGGAAATTATTTCTATAAGGATTTAAAAGGAACACCTTAATTAGTATGAGAGGAAATTGTTTTTCTTAATTAAGAAAACAAAGTCAAATCAACCCATTAGTATTGTTGTGATGCTAGCCTAAGTTTGTGTGACTCATGTGTGTGCTTAGACTAGTACTTAAGTTTGGTATGATGATTGTATACCTTGTATTTTAGACGCTAGTACCGAGGAGTATCAAGAGGAGGAGGAGGTCTACTTCCAAGGAGAAGAAGACCACTTTGACCAATTCCCCAACCAAGGCAAGATAATACTCTTGCAAAGTGCAACGCTCACCAAGAGCAAGGCATCACCCCTTTTACTTTATTTTTAATGATCTTATTCCAAGTTTTTTAACTTTCCAACTTTATTGCTTTTGATTTATCAAAGTACTTTTTGATTTATGATTCACTTGGTTAGTATTGGATTGGTACAAGAGTATCAAATTTAGCCTAGAAGCAAAGCAAACTACTTAGCACCCCTCATACCTAGTTGCTAGTGCTAAATTAAAAATGACTACTCTAGATGGGAACATGTGTTTGTGAAATGATGGTGAAAACCTTGGAATAATGAGTCATTTCCATTGAAAGATTTTGAAGGTGGATATGACATGAATTTGACTTGGTGAACTTGATAAAAACTGATGATTGAGTTGGATGCGATACCATTCCAATTCTTGAGTACCCCCACAATACCTGATTATGGGTAAGGCTTAGCTGGAAATTTATGTGTCTTAGTATGGGTTCCCTCTAAACAAGCATCATAGAGGTTATGCCGAGGCTGCCTCCGTTGAAAGTGAAATGACGTGAAATGAGGTGAATGTACGACCCAAGCCCTGTGCAGTTCCCGGGATAACAATTGGCTATTACCAGGAGGCCAAGCTCATGGGGAGAGGTGCCTATACCAGGATGTGTAAGTGAAAGGTTAATGGTTGATGATCCGCGTACTGAGTTACGATGATTCGGGGTTATCCCTGACGGATGTAATCAAATATTGTGGCACAAGTGTGCAACCTTTGCAGAGTGTAAACCTATTCGAATAGCCGCGTCCGCGGTCATGGACAGTTGGAAAGGCCATACTGTTTCCGTCATCAGAAATTTATATCTTTTTAACTTATGATTTGAACTTGAAAGGTGACTTTGATCTTGAATCACAACGGAGTTGTGGGAATGACACTAATGTTCCCACTTGAGTTAGTTAGCACATGAGGAGTCTTTTACTCAAATGTTTGTGAACTAAAATTGGCTTTATGCAAACACCCTAGAGCTTAGAACACCCTAAATAGCAATGTTAGTACTTACATTAGTATTAGTTTGCGAGTACTTAAAAGTACTCACGGCTTTATCCCTGGCTATTCAAATGGCCAGACTATGAAGCTGAACGGCAATATGAAGATGACGGCCAGCAGGACGTCTACGACAACTAGGAGCTTCGTCAAGCGTTGCCTGTGGAATAGATAGTCCATTACTACTTCGCTTCCGCTACGTATTTGTGTAATGATCATTAGATCAAGTGTTGTAATGAGACTGGATCATGTGATTCTATTTATGTAATGATTATGTTGGTATTGTAATGAATGATGACTTTATGATATTCAACTGTTATGTCTCGCAGAAATAATCTTCCTGGGATTGCGATGTATGGCATAATAGGCATCTGAACTTAAAAATCCGGGTGTTGACATTGCGCGTCTGCGCAGCATCTGCAGAGACGCAAACCTAGCGCATATTTGGATCAGGTTTGAGTCTCCGCGGACGGTCCGGTCACTTTGCATCGCGCCGCTGAAGATAGTGCACGACGCATATTTGTCACGGCGGACACAAAACGATCGCTCAGCGGTTTGCGCCGCACCGCTTGAGATGCCCTTAAGTAAAACTTTTTTTTTTTTTTTTGAACTGCCCTTAAGTAAAACTTTGTTCAAGTGCGATGTCGATTAGGCGCTTCCTGTTCAGGTCTGCTTGTGGACTCCGTCCTCTCCAAATTACTTACTCCATAAGCACACGCACCGACGCGCGTAGCACGTGGGCACCGCGCGGAAGAAGAAAATACAATTCACCTGGACCTGCTGCGTACGCGCTCCGTCGCCGTCGAATTCTTGGAGAAAACATGTACGCGAGAAAATAGCTAGACATTCTGATCACTACAGAAAAACATCAAGATGACGGACGGCTAGGATACGTGCCGACGGTTTTTTGTCGGGACCGTCAACACAGGGGTAAAGAGAAAAAGTCAATTTGTGCTGCCGTCGTTATAGAAAATGGCCATCGACACAGGCTCGATCTGACCGTTGATACAGAAAAGTTATCGGTATAGGGGTCTCCGCACAGTGAGGCAACGAACCAACAACGTTAGGACTGTGCCAACGGCCTAGCCATTAGCACATGTTTTTCTCTTTTTTTCCCTCTCCAACTTATGCCGATGGCTTGGTTGTTGGCACATGATTTTTTTCTCCACGCACCCTCCCCTCCCCCTTCCGCTCTGAAATCACAATTTTTTTAAAAAAATATAAGAAAATATTTAAAAATTCAAAATATAAAATCCATGGAGATGACAATGTATTATGTGTTGTAGTTATTAGGAAAAATAACAAACATAAATTTTGATATATTATGCAAAATATTTTCATATTTCGATAAAATGACATTTCTGTTGCATACGACCCCCGATGAAAATATTTTTTATATGAAAATAAAAATAAAAATTATTTTATTTTATTTTTAAATTTATTATAATAAACAATAATGTAGATATGGTTCCTTACTTAAATAATTTTTTGAATTCAAATAATAAAGAAGTGTGATATCATGACCCAATGGTTAATACTAGGATTGATAGGGTATTATTGGTAACAAAGAATAACTACACTACTAGAAGCGCATATGAAAGGAATGAAAAAGTTAACCATGCTGGGATGGAAGCACAGTAAGGATATGTGACCGTGTGGGAACTTTAACTTGACCTAATATTAAGCATGCTTAGGGATTAAAGTGTCAAACAATTCAAAAAATTGCTCGATTTTCTTGAAAAAACAATAAAAGTATTGGGGGAAAATGAAAAATAATGCACTCATGCCAACGGCATTCACAGGACATTCCACGAGCTGACGGCCGTTAGACCTCCGCCAGGCCCACCTAAAAGTTGTACCGATCGCCAAAATAGTTGTGCCGAGAGAGTAAGGGCATGTACAATGGTGATGAGTCAGCTGTCTGTAAAAGGTAGTTATAGGTGATTTTGGTGATGTGGAGGAAAGAGAACGAGGAGAGAAAAGGAAGTTGTCTGTAAAGTTGCAGACGGTCTGTAGGCTTGTTACAGACACCAGTTTTATTGTTGTATGAAAAGTGTCTACAATTTATACTCACATAGCTGTGGCTAAAAATAGATAACTTACAGACAGACTATTGTATAAACTATCTATATCATTATCTATAGATGACATGAAGTAGTACTACAGACACCATCCATCTAAACCAATGTACATGCTCTAATGTACCGCCGGGCTTGCTATGCCGACAGCTAAAATAGCATGTGCCAACCGCACCTTGACTAGTTCCCGTGGGATGCTGCTAGGACGGGAACTCGCGGGACAGCGATGACTTGGTGGTACACGAATACACGATCGGTCGACCGACCGGAACCAGTCAGGTGAGCTGTGTTTTTCAGGACGAAGGAAGCAGGGAGGAGCACGGCACGACGTCTGAGACCCAGGTTGACGGGCGGGCGAATCTACCTGCGAAACCAGCAGCGTGCTCGCCCGACTGATCGATGCCGTCCACACGGCCGTATACGTGCAGGTGCTCGGCGTGGTCGCGTCCGTGCCGCTGTCGTGAAGGCCACTACGTACGCTCTGGCTCCCGTCGTGTTGACCAATACGGCAAATTTTAGCATTTTTCCAATCAACTTCCTCAAGTGCCTGGAGGGACGTGCGCTCACGCAATACTCCATGGAAAACCAGGGACACGTGTGCATTTGTCTGGCCTGTTACACCTGGTCAAAGTCGTTCATCGGGTATTACAGTGTACTAATATGACTGCTGAAAGCTCCATGAAAAACTAGTACAGATTACGAAAACTCTCCACACTATCATTTTTCCTCAAACGGTAGAAAGAAAGAGGTGGCGATCTAGGGTTCCACCCTAGCCGTCACCATCTGCTTCGTCTCCTCCATTTTCGGCAAGGAATCAACGGGTCCCCACCTCCTCTGCTTGCCGCTTCAGCGGCGGGATGGGGTGGGGACCTAGGACCTAGGCTCGGCGATATATCAAGGTCCCTAAAATTAAAGTTTGGTCAATCAACAGCGATGTTGTGGTGGCTATGGCGACGCTGTCCAAGAAGAATAAGGTATTCCCGCCTCCTCATCCACCTCGTCGGCGGTGATCTCGCCGATGGCGTCGAGAAGGGCGGGGAATCGTATGGTCGTCTGCTTCCATGGAGTGGTGGTTCTCGTTTAGTCTACATGTGCTACGGGTTTCGTGTTAGAAGATTCGGATCAACTAAAGGGTTCAATGGCGATGACTTTGGATCTAGGGCACTGATCTTTAGGGGCACGTGCATGAAGACTTCCCGATTGTCATCAACAACGCCAGGCCATCTATGGTAGGGAACGGCGACAACGGTGCGTCGGCGGCTCGCTCTGGCAGCGGTAGTAGTCATTAGGTGGTCCAAGGACCTCGATGTAATTTTGATTATGTTTGGAGTATTTTGTACTTCCTGTGAACTTCTATAAAAGATCCGCATCTTTCTCACAAGAAAAAGAAAAACTACATATCACGGAGAGAGAGAGGCACGAAAAAAACCAATCTAGGGTTTAGGCTCCCTAGCCAACAACGTCTACGGTCATCCCCATTTTCGGTGGCTTTGGGATCTTGGAGGTGTGACAGATCACGGAAGTCGGAATAAGG
>NC_061512.1:200316934-200337313 GCF_022539505.1 Lolium rigidum
TGCTCATATTTGAGGATTTGAGAGAGGACACTAGTAGGAAAACCCTTATAGGCGAAGCTTAGTTCTGTGGCGCACCGTTTTGAGTGCGCCTACGTAAACTATTTTGTGGCGCACAAAGCTCGGTGCGCTACGTAAATAGCTTAATTTTGTGGCGCAGCAGACCGACCATGCGCCACAAAAACTTGGCGGGCCCCACAACCCGTCACCCCCAATTATCGGTGTACGTATTTCCCCGTGGCGCACCCGGTGCGCCGCGCCACGTAAATTATCGTTTCGTGGCGCACTTGCTTTGGTGCGCCACGAAGTAGTTGATTCTGTGGCGCACTTGTTCTCGGTGCGCCTACGTAACCAAGGGAACTTAGCCATATCATCCCGTGCCCTCCCCCGCCCACGCCCTGTTCACCTCTCGATCCGTACCGCGCGCCTCTCCCCTCTCCCCTCTCTCACCGCGCGCCGCCATGGTCGGCGCCATCGCCGCCGCCGTCGCCGCCGCCTTCCTACGCGAGGGCCGCCTGCCGCCACGCTCCTCCCATCCCCGCCACCCGCAGCACAAGCTGCCGCCCCGGCGAGGAGGGGCCGCCGCGAGGAGGGGCCGCCGTCGCGTCAAGGTGGAGGAGCCGCCGCGCCCTCCACCCTTGCCGTCGTCGCCGGTGAGCTCCTCCACAACTGTTGTTGTCGTCGGTGAGCTCCCTCCCTCTTCCTCCCCTCCCCTCCCTCTTCCTCCCCCGCGCGAGCACAACGTGCCTCGACGAAATGCTCGCTCCTGGATGTATTGCCGCTGTTGCTTCGGGATGCATTGCCCCTAATCGTTTTGCTTCATATGGTGTTCATATGCATTGCCGCTCGCTGCTAGTGATGCTTATTGGAGTGTTCTATATGTTGTTCCGAACCCGTACAATGTGACAATGAAATTGTTCTGAACCGTACCCGTATATGGTGTTCATATGCATTGCCGCTGCCGCTAGTGATGCTTATAGAAAGATGTGACAATGAAATTGTCTATGCTTATAGAAATTGGAGTGTTCTATATGCTTATAGAAATTGTCTATGCCTTGCCTCTGCCTCTCCGTACTTGTTCTATAAATCCTTGTCCGAACTCTGTACAAGGTAATGCAGACTTGCTCACTTGGTATTGCTTGCTAGTTGGACATTTGGTTGGTTTTGATGCTACTCGGTTCATTTAAATGCATGAAATGCTACTATGGTATGCTACTCGTGGTATCTTTGTGAAGAAAATGATGGATTCTTGTGAGCTTATGGTATGCTACTATGCTACTGTGGTATCCCGGTTGCCTCCTTAATTGATGCCCTATGATCCAAATTACTATATTATTGGATTGAGTGTTATGGCTACCGTTTGTTTGCTCTCCAAATTACCAAGTGATGAATATATAATCCCTTTGGAGCATCTGCCCCATGCTATATATGTGTATTTGACCATGCTTATGATGGATTTCTTTTAAGGACTCTAGCTAGATTAGAGGGGAAAAGTTGCCGCTTTGTTGCCTATGATAATGGATCATCAAATGTTTCCCTTTGTCCCCGGTTGCCTCCTTAATTGATGCCTTATGATCCAAATGACCCAAGTCTTGCATGATCCCATTTATCCCTAATGTTGCTTAAGATGAATAAATTCCTCTAATCACCATTTGGAGATCAAGACTAGTTCTTGATTTCCATTAGCTAGACTCCAATATTAAAAATTTCTCCCAAATATGGAGACAAACATTTTAACATTACCCCAATTGATGCCTTTGTCCCTGGTTTCCTCCTTAATTGATTCCTTATGATCTATTTCTTGTTGGCTTTGATGAAAATAGAGATATCCACGAGGGGATCATGTAAATGAATGCCACCGTGGTATCCTTTGAAGAAAAAGGATCATGCTTCGATGGTTTTAAAAGGCTAGGTGGTGCTAGGTGATTCAGCTTGGCTACCAAGACTTGTCTCATCTCGGTTAGCTGGGATATGCTATGTGTTGTTGCTTGTTTAGGCATATCTATCACTTACTCGGATTTACCGGTTCTTGATTGGCCTCTCTTTTGCAGCATCACTTGGTCTATATACCAAGTGATGAATAATCCCTTTGGAGCATCTCGCTCCATGCATGCTATGTGTGTTTGTGCATCTTGACTTATGTTCCCTATGATAATGGATCATCAAATGTTTCCCTTTATCCCCGGTTGCCTCCTTAATTGATGCCTTATGATCCAAATGATCCAAGTCCCTTGCATGATCCCATTTGTCCCTAATGTTGCTTAATTAAGATGAATAAATTCCCTCTAATCACCATTTGGAGATCAAGACTAGTTCTTGATATCCATTACTTACTGTCAACACATGTGTTTGCATGTGTGTGTGAGTCGCTTGTAGTGTCACTTGACTATTCAAGTTTCAATGTTGGTTACTTTTCCTCTAGTGCAAGAAATGGTTGAGCAGATGTTTATCCACCGTTGGCCTTTATTCTTGGGTAGCTCAAAGTGTCATGCACTTACTCGGATCATCAAATGTTTCCCTTAATTTGTCCCCGGTTGCCTCCTTAATTGATGCCTTATGATCCAAATTACTATATTATTGGATTGAGTGATATGGCTACCGCTTGTTTGCTCTCCAAATGCTATATATGTGTATTTGACCATGCTTATGATGGATTTCTTTTAAGGACTCTAGCTAGATTAGAGGGGAAAAGTTGTCGCTTTGTTGCCTATGATAATGGATCATAAAATGTTTCCCTTTGTCCCCTGGTTGCCTCCTTAATTGATGCCTTATGATCCAAATGACCCAAGTCCCTTGCATGATCCCATTTGTCCCTAATGTTGCTTAAGATGAATAAATTCCCTCTAATCACCATTTGGAGATCAAGACTAGTTCTTGATTTCCATTAGCTAGACTCCAATATTAAAAATGTCTCCCAAATATGGAGACAAACATTTTAACATTACCCCAAGTGATTTACTTGTCGATGATTAGATGGTTGGTCGATCACTCGTACACTTGGGGTGGAGCAAGTGAGGCTTGGTGTGATGGCACAAATATCAATATCTTGTGCATCCTACCCGGCCTCACTTACTCCATCTCTCGGATGTTAATATTTGTTTCGACCAACAAAGTATGAGGCATTCCATTTAGTTGATACCACTTGGCTCTTTCTTCCATTTTAGTGCCGATGATTAGAATGTTCTGGTCAATCTGTACACTCGGGTGTCGCTAGTGAGCCTGGTGTGATGGCACAAATATCAATCTCTTGTGCATCCTACTCTGGCCTCACTAACGCCATCCCGGGATGTTCATATTTGTTTCGACCAACAAAGTATGAGGCATTCCATTTAGTTCATACTAGCTACTTCTTAATTGCATTGGCCTTTCTTCCATTTTAGTGCCGATGATTAGAATGTTTGGTCACCTATACGCCGCAATATACTTTGTAGACGAGCCCCTCTTTCCCGGCCGCCGTTCGCGTGAACGAGTCCTTGATGAGACAACAACGCCGACATAGCCTCCTCCGGCGCAGCACCACTTTTCTTCTCTCGCCGTCCAAGCACGTGAACGAGTCCCTAATGCCAAGACGGTGCCAGCTCCCTAGCATCATGCCGACCTCGTTGTCGCGCTTCAGGCCGTAGTCGATCATGCGCCTGCACTCTTCGGCTTCTTGCCCGGTGAACGAATAGACTAATCGTTGGAATAAGGAAGCCGATGACGGCCGATCGCAATTTAATCTTGCGACCGGCCGTCATCGGTTTCCTTATTCCAACGATCAGCCTATTGGTTCACCGGGCAAGAAGGCGACACAGTGCAGGCGCGGGACACACGGCTTGAAGCGCGGCAACACGGCCCGGCATAATGCCGGGCAGGCCGGCACGGTCTTTGCATCAAGGACTCGTTCACCGGACAGCCGAGGGACCGGCGTGGTTCTCGCGCCGGAGATGCAGATCGGCGTTGTTGTGTCGTCAAGCACCCGTTGACGCGAACGCCGACCGGGGAAAGGGGGCCCTTCGCAAAGTATTTGTGTTGACCAACAATGTATGAGGCACATATTCTATTTTGTCATTCCATTTGCTTTGAGATTTTCAAAATGCCGATGATTAAAATGTTTGGTCACCGTACACTTGGGGGTGGCGTAAGTGAGCTCCGGTAAGATAGCACAAATATCAATCTCTTGTGCATCCTACTCCGGCCTCGCTTACCCCATCCCTAAATGTTAATATTTGTGTTGACCAACAATGTATGAGGCACTTATTCCATTTTGTCATTCCATTTGCTTTGAGATTTTCAAAATGCCGATGATTAAAATGTTTGGTCACCGTACACTTGGGGGTGGCGTAAGTGAGCCCGGTAAGATAGCACAAATATCAATCTCTTGTGCATCGGACTTGGTCTCACCGACGCCATCCCTAAATGTTAATATTTGTGTTGACCAACAATGTATGAGGCACTTATTCCATTTTGTCATTCCATTTGCTTTGACATTTTCAAAATGCCGATGATTAAAATGTTTGGTCACCGTACACTCGGGGCGGCGTAAGTGAGCTCTGGTAAGATAGCACAAATATCAATCTCTTGTGCATCGGACTTGGTCTCACTTACACCGTCCCCGAATGTTAATATTTGTGTTGACCAACAATGTATGAGGCATTTATTCCATTTCTCTTGTGCATCGGATACTTGTTGGTCTCACTTTCTTCCATTTTCATCATAGTAGGAACTCGGATGGAAGGACCCCGATGCAAGCGAGCCTCGGTGGGTAGAGATGACGGAGCAAAGGAGGAACCGGATGAAGACTACTTTGTATCTCGAAATTGTGAATTTTGTATGAATTAAGAGTTGTATGCAAAACATTTGACACTTGCCACTATATATGTATCTCGATCGGGCTCTAAGTAATGTGATGATGATGTCTATGTTATATCCGTGCAATGTACATGATATTTATATTATATCCGAATGTTGCCGTATATAACCTGTGTATCTGTATTGTGTATCCGTATTGCTTGTGTATAAACTCGTATATGTATACCGGGCAGCACAAAATCGTGTATAATACAAGCAAATTCTGTGGCGCACTAAGAAGCAATTCTGTGGCGCACCCTTTTCTGTGGCGCACCTAAGAACAAGTGCGCCACAGAAACCTTATTTTTGTGGCGCACGATGAGGTGCGCCACAGAAAGCTTATTTTTGTGGCGACGTTTCTGTGGCGCACCACCAGTGCGCCACAGAATCAAATAATCGTGCGCCACTGATGAGGCTTTTCCTACTAGTGGGAGATCTAGATCTACACTTCCACCAAACCAATTCTTCTCTAAGTGAGGGAATCTCTTGGGATCTAGATCTTGGAGTCTTTAGTTGACTTTCCCCCTTGTTCTTCCTCTCCAATCTCATCCTAGCATTCGTTGCTTTGGTGGGATTTGAGTGTGAAGGACTTGAACACCTCCGGTGTTCTTGCTTTGCATCATTGCATAGTGTTGAGTTCTCCATCACGATTAGTTCGAGTGAGAGACCGTGAGCTTGTTACTCTTGGAGGGAAACCTCCTAGTTGGCTTGGCGGTTGGTGCTCCGGTGATCTCTTCAAGAAGATTGTGAAGAGGCCCGGGCTTCTCCTTCGTGGAGCTTGTGAAGTGGTTGTGGAGCTTGCCATCTCCGGAGCGGAGGAAAAGCTAACCATAAGGAAAGGGCCATTATCCTTCGTGGGTGTGGTTCGGAGAATAGGGTGAGCCTTCGTGGCGCGGGGAATCCTTCGTGGGACCTCCACTCCTCCAAACGTGACGTACCTTGTTGCAAAGCAAGGGAACACGGGAATACATCCTCGTTTCCGCGTGCCTCGGTTATTTCTATACCCGAGCTCTCTTTCCTTGTGATAGCCATCGTGCTTGAAGTACATATATCTTGCTATCACTTGTGCTACATATATCTTGTGCCTATCTTGCTTAGCTCTAGTTGCTATTTGTTACACTTAGTTGAGCTTAGCATATTTAGGGTTTGTGCTTGTAAACTAAACGATAGTTTAATTCCGCATTCATACAAGACAAATCCGCAAGAGTTTGTAATTGCCTATTCACCCCCCCCTCTAGGCGACATCTCGATCTTTCATTTACTTACGCGAAACCTTATGCTTGACAACCACACGGTGGAGTTGGGGACACAAGGCTTTATTTTACTTTGTAGGATTTCTAGAAGAGAGGGAGAAACAACTCTTTGCTCAGTTCCCCGAGAGTTTGATATAAACCCTCGAGTCACCCAGGGCCGTACCGCAGGCATGTGCAGCCTGTTCGACTGCACAGGGCCTCCCGATTTAGAGGGCCTCCAAATTTAAATGTTAAACTAGTACTGTAATGACCGATTTTGTTTAATTGGACCTCAATCAATTCGATTAGAGATGCTACAGAGTACTATACTCCATTAAGGCAGTACTAGTGCTTAGGGAATTTTCAATCGCATTAACTCCAAAGTCCCCCAAGCCACTCATGCCTCTTTAACCGTATCTTTTCTTTCTCTTCCATTGCGAGTGCAGTTAATTCAGTTAGTCTTTTAATTAATATTAATATTTTGTCTCAATGATTTTTATGAAGAACTAATTGAAGATTCATTTTAGAAAGATGGCACGTTTCGACGAAAAATTAGCACTTTTGAATTCTTAGATTGCTTTTTCACATGATGCACTTCTTTTAATTTATTTTACCACATACTACCTCCATTCCTATAAATAAGACGCACACACATTTCAATGTGAACCTTGACCAAATAAATAGGACAACAATATCACGATCATATAATATATAAGGAACATTGTTAGAATCGTGTTGGAAAATACTTTCTAATGATATCAGTTTTATATCAAATATTTTTATATAGTTCATCCTGAAAAATATGTTTCAACTTCATCAAAACTTGCATGTATCTACAAACTAAACTCATCTAAATACATGTATATCTAGATAAAATTGAAACATCCTTTTTAAATAGAGAGATATAGATTAATATTTTGTCAAAGATAAAATACGAAAAACAAGGGCGCATTGTTTATTGAAATGGAGTGACTAGTATATATAAAATCATTTTAGTTGTCAATGATCATGTTGAGGGTCTCTATTTCTTGTTTTGCTCAGGGCCTCCGTATTATTAGGTACGGCCCTGGAGTCACCCTTGTGGGGAAAATTGCTTCCTGGACTACACACTCTGCACTTAGAGTCCCAACGTTTCAAGAGTTTTTGCTAGTGTTGTAAAGCTCCATCCACTGGTTGAGCAAACCTCGAAAGAAGCTCGACTCTTTATGCTAATTCTTATGGTAAGAGGAATATGACCCAGGCAAATCGCTGAGTGAAGTAAGGCAAGCTCTCATGCGTTCTCTAACGGACTTCGAGAAGGTTGCTATAGTTGACCCTTCGCTGCTGCTCCCCTTATCATGGCGCGCCCCTCGGCGCCTGTCTTGGACGGGACGATGACATGGTATTTCCACACACCAAGGTAAAGTGGTTTGAGCATGGATATGATGGCGACCAGAGTTTGCGTAGCTTGCGCCGCCTACCTAGGGCGCTAGATGTAATGTCGTGAATTTTGACACCGGGTAATAGACATCCCCTTTACTTCGGGGGGGCGGGGGAGGGCACGCAGAGCTGAGCGAGCTCGACCGGCGGGCGATACGATGCACACAGTCACACAAAGACATGTGTTTTACCCAGGTTTACGCCGTTGTGCGAAATCCTACCTCTTGCAACTATGATGTTGATGGTGGACCTCAACTGATACATTGTTTGTTTTCAGGGAAGGAGTAGCTAGTTTCTTCCCTCGTAAGCCTTCTTATCCCCTCCCTTCCGTCGGCGTGGCCCTCAGTTTATAATTGCAAGAGGCAACCACATGTGTCATTTCCACGTGGTGATGCGCCTTGTGCATGGATTCAACATGGAAGTGCCGAGCTGTAGTCTGGGTGAGTAGACTACACATGGTGCAGCGCTTTTCCTCGGAGGAGGTTTCGTCCCATCACTCTAACTTATCTCTCAAAGTCGAGTGTCGTGTGGGATTGCTACTTTCCACGGGCTCTGCTACCGGGGGAGAGGCCTCACGATTACCGCCGGAGTCATCCGGGCCTCCTTGGAGACGAAGAAAGATCCACGTACTAGCCCTCCTAACCACGGTAGGAGTTGTCCTTTGTAATATCCCAGGTTTAGAGGCTACAAAATGAGAGAACACCAAAGTGTGCATTGCATTCATGCATAGAAAATCCGCGGAATTTTCGCGCTTTCAAATAAAACTTACCACAGTAACTGAAGTTTCACTTGACTTGCTGGAATTGAAGTAGATCATCAAGTCAAGCGCTATAAACTTCACTATGACCTTTGCTAAAACCCTATCTTGGGTAGAGATGATTTGATCTATGGGCTAGATCAAATAGAATTAGTTTCATAACAAATAACACCTTAAGTAAGGATCAACTACAATATCTTATAAAGGATCTCAACATGCCATTCCTTACAACAACACATGAATAATTATTCAACTATGAATCAAAGAACTCAATTAATTAAGAAACTATTCTTTACTTATCTTTTCAATGTCTTCTACTAAATAAATGTTCCTACCATGAGTCACATGGTATATCTTTTCAACCACAATGCTTGAACCCAAGCCAAGGACATACATATTTATCCTTCATTAACTTTGACCATTCCAATCTTGTTTCCCAACTCATACCATTAAACCTAGAGAAAGGAGAGAATCATTCATATGCTTATATTATCCATTGGGTAGAAATTAGTTGAATATTCAACCTATCTATGTGAGGTAAACCATTAATACTAATCAATGCTATAAGAAGTAAAAGTCAAGTACTAAATCCTACTTGACCTAGCTAACACTTGAAAGTAAGTAAGAACCTCTTTTACTAGTGATCCAAGAGAGAGACAAGCGTTGTGATCATTACAACTTGGTAATGATCATAAACCCTAGAGGGATCCTACTTATTCAAAAGAGCTCAACCTAAAGAGGTATACTCAAGTATATGGACTTATACTTGATCTTGGAGAGATAACCATGATTTACTAATGAATTATTATGAGGCCAATACTTTGATCATTACAAATTGGGTGATGATCATAAACCCTAAGAATTTAAGTGAGTGTAATGAGAGGAATAATAAAGAGAGATTAGTGAGGAATATGTGGATCATGTCTAATGCATGATCTTGCCTTATAAATTGAGATGATAAGTTAAACCTACATATGTGATCAACAGATCTCACCTATCACATGAAATAATAAATATATCAATAGTAGTTAATCCAGACCAATACTCATGCCTGGTATAGAGTAGTAATGATATTGTATTTAAACCTTGCCTATCCAAACACTTAAGAAAAACCTAGCATTGCCTTGATACAAGATTTCTAACTAAGTGAGGAGGAATGACCCTAGCCAATTAAATATACCTAGCTTATGATCATGGTTCAGACCTAGTTGTGTATCACTTGGGGTGATCACTACTAAAACCCTAAGCCATATTTGAATTCCAATCCAAGTATTACTTTGGATCATAAGTAGAACCCTGCCATGCCTCATGCCTATTTACTACTTCAAATAGTAAAGTATTCCCAAGACCATAAACCTTTTCACATAGAATCCACTCCACATAAAATATTGTCCTAACTTGTGTATCATAGATCACAAGTATTAACCAAGCCATATATACCTAAGTATTAAATGCCATTTGGTGAGTAGAATGAAACCAATACCCTATTCTACTTTGTTATCCAAATATTTTTCCTAAGTGAACCAAATGAATAGTATTTACAAAATAGCACCACTCCAGCAAGAGAGTAATCATGATGGGATTAGGATTCATTTTAAATAGTTCAAACAAAAGTTTGTTAAGCAAGAGTAGTGGATATAGAGTTGATCCAACCATTTTGTTTAAACTTTATAAACCAATCTCCACATAAAATTATAAAACCATTTCCATTCTCCTTACCATTTGTTAAACCCTAGTCATACCTAAATTATATGTGAATGATCAATATGGTTAAGCACTTGCAAAATTAAATGATATGTTCACCATGCACAGATTATAAATTTCAAACCATTCAAATAGAATTGGTTCTTAAATAAAAAGAATTAAGATCAAAACCTAATCCCTATCTATTTTAATTATACATCACAAGAACACCAATTTAATTCAAATATTAAATAATTGATTGGATAACACAATTATGCAGGGAGTATTATTATCAAGTGACATTGAAAATCAAATATTATAGAACCTGCAAAGCAAAGCAGAAACCAAATGTGAATTCAAATACCAAATTCAAACCAGAAAATAAAAACAGAAAATTTAAAAGGGAAAAAGAGAGGGAAAACTCACCTTGCCAGGCCAACGCAGCCCAGACGCGGCCCATCCCAAACCCACTTACCATTTTGGTCGCTTTAAGAATCGTGCAAGGGGAAAAACGACATCGTCGTCTTCTTCTCCGAGGCCGACACCGCGGCAGCGCCAGTAGACGCCATCCTCGTCGACGATAAGGACGCCCCGGACGCGTAGAAGCTTCCAGAACCCCTCCCTATGTCTCTCGCGTCCGAGTCTATCCATGGAAAGAAAAGATCTTCGCCAGACAACCTTCCAGAGACCGCCACCTCCCGACCATCGCCGTCGTCGTGTCGAGGCCTCAGAGCTCCCCTCGGCCTATAAATAGGGGGGAAAGCACCACCGAGCACTTCTTGATCTCATCCACCCCTCCAGATCTTCTCTATCTCTCTCTATCTCTCGATTCCATCCGCGCCAGTTCGCCGGAGTCGAGGAAGAACACAGTGGTACAGGCCACCCCAGCCTCAGGCGCGTGGTCGAGGAGAAGCGCCTGGCGCCGTAAAACATCTGGGAGGAAGGAATCGTGCTGGATCTTCCTCAAGCCGACGAATTTCGCCGATCCCTTCTGCAGCATATCGCCGGTAATGGTGAATTCCTCGCCGTCTCCATCGATAATCGACATCGCCGACCACACCATCGTGTCCAGGGTGAGATTGCGCACCTCTAGCATCCTCCAATCCTTCTCGGCATCGCGTGTAGCTCGATTCCAACATCATACTGACTTGCACCACCGCGGAGACACTCGCCGGAGCTAGCTCCGGTGACCTTTTCGTGGCGGCATCCTCACTATCCTGCTCAGTAGGTCGGGGCGGTTCGTTTGGTATACTCCGCGTACTCGCGGCAGGGCCAGAACGCCGTCGCCGTCGCTCACCGGCGCGTCTCCGGCGAAGTCGACGTGGCATGTGGGGCCACAGGACGTTGTTGACTGGTCGTTGCCATCGTGGCAGCTGACCTAGTCAACGACCCCACATGTCAGCCTGTGTGGGTAAAAGTGAATCGGTACACCTAGTGTTTTAGATTTAATTCAAATTCCAGAAAATCACTGAAACTTTGCAAAATCATATAAAATTCATTTCAACTCAGAAAAATATAAATAATATATCAAAATGTTCACAAAAATAAACTCTATCCAAATAAAATATAAAATAAAATTGTGTGTCAAAATAAAAATTCACTTATTTTTGTCTTTATTAATTATGTCTTTCTAATTGTCTAAAATGCAAATTGAATTCAATAATTAGTGAAGTTTCAAATTTAAATTTTAACTATTCAGTAATTAATTAAAATGTTAAGATTAATTTTCTTGATCATATTTGCATTAACTTAATTATTAGTGGTAATTCATAAACCCTAAATTGCATATTACTATTTTCTATTTTCTTTAAATAGTAATAACTCAAGAAAATATTATAAGCCAATATTATTTTGGTAAATCAAAACTTATTTACTTAAACCTCTTTAGTTAACAAGTTAATTATTTTAAAACCTAATAACAATTATTAAATCCTGATTCTTAATTAAACCAAAATAGGAGTTACTCTAATTATTAAATCTTGTGAAGATTAATAAAATGTCAAACCATCACTAATTTTGATTCAAAGTAATTAGTAACCACATCTATATTGCCAATCATCATTTTAGGAGTTGTATCATAACTTAGAAACCCTAGTTTCAATTTGAGTAAGACCTTGATCCCATTATTTCATGTGATCATCCTAAATTAGTGCAACCCTAAAACCCTAGGGGTTTAACCCATATAATTATATCCATTTCACCTTTAGGTGTAGAAACTTAATAAACAATCAATGAGTGCATACCCATGATCCACTAAAATAAAACTAGGTACAATTCATAGGAGACTATCATCTCATGTGTTTATTTTTAGTTAACACTTGTATGATCCATTAGTACCACTTAATTGTAAACCCTAGCTTGCTAACCTCACATTGACACAATTCATCACCATACCACACCATTAGGATCAGCCTCAACCATCATAATTTAGTAGAACCATAAGGATAAACCCTAGTACCAACCTTGTGTAGCAATTCACATCACATGCTCCTATTCAACTAAACCCTACTTAGGAATGATAATTCACTTAATTTAGAAACCATTAGAGATTACTTAGTAAAGCAATTGTGAAACCATAGTAAACCCTAATAGCTAATTTATAGAACCATCTTGACCATCATCCTTTGATATGATACCATAATCAACCATAGTAATAAACCTGCCAATACTTGTTGTATATAGAACCAATTCAACTTAAGAACTCAACTAGTCCCTATTAGAAAACTAAATGAATCCAATAGTAAACCTTAGAAAGCATAGCTCCTATGTATAGTAGTTCATATTCTTATTTAACCTGTTCTTCAAAAGTTATTCTTTTGAAGTACAAATGCCAATCAAACCTTAGAAGCCCTAATCCTTCTTTGAAATACTCATTATTTCTTAAACAACATGTTCTTCAAAAGTTATTCTTTTGAAGTATAGTATAAGTACTCATCAACCATGTTCTGGAGAACTTAAAATTTACAACTGTTCTTACATATTATTCCACCACTATTCTTTATGTGTATGATTGTTATGATGTCTTATATCACTTGGATATGATGCTAATATAACCAAACCCTAATAAGAACCTTGTTTGAGAACCATCCTAAAAGTGCAACACACCCTAAAGAAATCTTTACAACTCATACATCCTAAATCATCGAGGTTAGGTTACGCTCGGGACGATTGCATCTCATCCTATGAATTATAGCATCTTTGCCAGTTCTTTAAACATTGTCCTTACCGGACGATGATGGTATTTCAGAATTTGGAGTTATCACGTATCGAAGCTTTTGCTCGCATAATCTTGCAGTCAAGAAAGGCAAGTTCATCGCTTGCTCATGTCATTTGATTATTTATATCAAACTATATGCAAAGTACTATACTTATCACTCATGCATTGAAAAGCAAAGTATTATTTTACAATTACGAATATGACTATGTGGTGGGCAATGGAACCATGGTATGTGTTGATATGGTGGAGGTTCCATTGCATGGGTACTACTCATCTAGGACTAAGTACCAATGCCGTCCAGTGATTCTAGCGCCGTACAAACCGCGTTAACCATGAGATCTATAATGGCTCTAGAGAAGCCAGCCGTATATTTTCCCGTCTGCACGCCAACGGTATCGGTAGAGTCCGTGGGGTGTTAGAGGCACTGCCGTAGGTTGGGATAGCCTTTTAAATCCCCATCCATTAGTGATGTTAGCTCTACGGTCTATGAGGGATTGTCCGGAGTACACCGTGAGTAAAGCCGTATTATCGGAAGAAGTCTACTGGGGGTGTACGGTCGGACAAAAGGGTGGGTTTGCAGTCGCGGAGAAGGCGGTGTGGGCTTGGATCTTTATACCTGGCCTCACACCAAAGGAAGTGTGAACGGGGGCAAGTCCCTGCGGATGGCAAAAAGGGTGGGATCTCTTGTGGGAAAAGTAACGCACCTTCAGCAGAGTGTATCAAATTGTGGTCGTCACTCCTTGTTCCGGGAAGGAACTGCGAACGCGGCGAGGAAAGGAACTCCATGAAGTTCTGGTCAACTTCGTGAAGACCGACGGGCATAGTTTTCAGAATAAAATAAAACTTTTGAAGAAATGTTTATGAAAACTTGCATTGGCCTATGACTTTTCGGTCTATGGCTGTAGCTAGTGCATGATACACCTATTTCCTAATATGAACTTGCTGAGTACGCTCGTACTCATTCCCTCCCATTTGAACCCCTTCTTAGATCAAGGCACCGAAGGAGAAACTACCAGTGGAACTCGAAGACAAAGGAGTCAACTGCAACCAGATGAAGAATCCAATCGAAGAAGTCAATGGAGTCAACTCTGCATCGGCTAGAGTGGAAACTTAGACTAGTAATAGAAGGGAATCTTTCCCTAATCCTAGCACCTAAGTAGCTAGATTTCTATAGCAAGGCAAGTAGCTCTTGAACTTGAGTTAGCAATAAGATAGACTACGAGTCGTTCTTCTGGAGCTTTATTTTACCTCACTGTAAAGTAGGAGGTTGTGTTGATCTTATGTAAACAGCTCGTGTGTACTTCTATAGACATACCTTGGACTCGCATATGTTTCTGTTTTACCACTCTGAGAGATGTAATATGAGTGGAACGGTGTTTCACTTGTGTTATATCAACGACTTGTGTACTACACCATGCAGTGGTACGCTGGGTCATCACATCCTTCATGGTGCCCGGGCAGGTATCCAGGCCTTCCAACTGAACCTGCCATGCTGCACCGGGGGGGAGGGTCCGCTGGCAGCGGTACCATGGAAGGGGTTGTCTTCACTTGGTCGTTCTTGGTGCCTGGGCCAGGTATTTGTGCCTTCCAAATCAAACCTTCATGTTGTTCCACTGGCCACGCGGCGTACATGGGCAGCCTAGATCGCCACCCTACTTGGGTGTCTTCACGGGGACCCCGTTTTCCCTGGAGACGACAACTTCTGTAAGGGCAACACAAGCAAAAAAAACATTCACAACCACCACAGTTTGTCTACGAACAGAGAAGAAGACCTCATCCTTCGATCTTTGTCGCGATCCTTCTCCTCATGATCCTTCATTCCACCATCATCATCTCCACACAGAGAGAGAGAGAAAGATCCATCTTTATAAGAACTAGGGTTGTAAACACTATTCAAATTCAAGACTCGAGATCGGATTTGGTTTGATCTTATTTGTGCCTTGCTATGGTAATATTGGGATGAACTCCTTTAAAAATATCATTATGTATTTGTACAATTCTCCTCTCATGTGCAAGCAAATCTTCTTGGAGTGGGAGATGTAGGGGATTGGTGAGATGTGATGTGCCTATTACTATTTTCATCCATTTGTTAAAGCTATATTTAATATTACTTATGATATTGATTATCTATGGTTTTCTTAATGCATGTTATCTAAATAAGGGTCCAGACAACATGATCTAGGGATATGCATAGATGAACATTTATTGTCTAGAAACTCCATGACCTCTTAGTGATAGTGGAGATATCAAAGAGAAGTGAACCCAACTTGAGGAGAATGAGGAACCGTTAACCTTAATTTGTTGGTCTGTTCATATGACCTTAATAATTATGTTGGCTATTGCTTATGGCAACTGCTAATTGGACAATAGTGTTTATATATCGATCCCAACATGGAGGAGATAGATGACTCAAGGTTTGCTCGCCTACTTGTATCCTAATATACAAACATAACTTTCACATACAAACTACATTGATATATCGTCCATATGGCACACTCACTATCACCATGAACTGAATCTCTCCCCACCTAACCTCTCATCTGCAGGAAACTCCAAAAAAATCGGTTACTTCATTTTCGATACTATTTACTGTTTATATTTATGCTCAATAAGTTTTCAACCTACTCACCGTCTCTACCTTCACACTTTCAGTAAATTCACTAAAGACAACGTGACACCTTGGGTGCGGAAGAAACGTCAAAAAATAATACTTGGCCTTCTTGCTCTCAGTGGGTTCGATATAAAACTAGAAAAATACTTTTTATGGATTTATGCTCTGACGATCCTGTGTTCTTGAACGCCATGAAGCTATTTTCTAGCACCATTTCTAGGGAGGTAAAGTGCCAATTATTGTTTCTTGACATGGTAAGTGTTGAATCACAAATGATCTATGTTCAAGACAGAGGCGCTACTATTTACCTAGATATCTTGAGCGTATACCCAACACTAAACCTGACGAAACCATAAAAAGTCTATTTAGATCAAACACTTTTGATATAAATTTTTGAGGTCGAGGTTAAATATCACCCAGGAAAAGGAGAAAACTTTTAGGGAGTATGGAGCTCCATCTGCACATGTTATTAAAGCCCCTATAGCGATTCTTGAGATACGTGCTAGTGAATTCAGTATTAGTGTAAAACTTATCTCGCCAAGCGTAGGAAACAACCTTTTCAGTGAAGATCTAAGTTTGCATCTAGACATGTTCTACCTTTTATGCCATACTTTTAAGCCTAAATAAATCCCAATAGATGCCATGTTATTAAGACTTTTCCGATGGTCATTGAAAGGTAAGGATTATGATTGGTTACGATCATTGCCTCTTAATTACATCAGAAGTTAGGAACAATGTTGTAATGCATTCATGTTAGGATTCACTTTTATATGGTTAAGAAAATGCAGGCAAGGAAAGATATAACCAACTTTAGCCAACAAGATGGGGAGAGGTTTTCGCAAGCTTGGGGGGGGGGGGGGAGATTTTCTATAATTCTCAAGTTCACACCGAATCATGGATTTCATAATCATGTGATTTATCATTCTTTCGATTTTGGGATGAATAGTGAATCTATACAAAAGTTTGATGGAAGCCCACAAGGAGTATTCAAGAATTTGACTCTTGAATAAGGGAAATCACTCATACAAGCCATAGCTCTCAATGAAGAACAATATTATAATGCGCCTCCAAAGGTAAAAGAAAGAGGTATCTATCCTTTAAGTTTCGAAGATATGAATGATGCAAGAAATGATATGATAACTCATGGTAAAACTGCTGATAAAATAAAAGGTAAAAGCATGGACCTCGCAGAGCAATATGAAGAAGAATATATGATTAATTCTCCTAGATTTGCACCATTTTAAGTTCGCACAAGAAACATGGCAAAACGGTGTTTATGAATGCTTAGAACATCTAAATCTATACCACAGCTTGTAATTGAAATATATGAGACTGGGCATACTACTATACAATAAAAAGTGCATTCTCAAACGTTTAACACCCAGTATGAAAAAATAGCTAAAACTCAATCTCTTTTGCTCGACAAAACATATAGAATTGTATCTACTAACATTGTTACTAGAGCAAGTTCTCAGGTACACAAACCGCCATGATAAAAATGGTGGGATGAAGAGCAGGCACAAAAAGAGAAAGATACACAAGAAATGAGTGAAGAAGAGGAGAACCTATTCGATCCTCAATATGATGTCCAGCTTAAGGCTCGTGAAAAATAAAATCTACAAGCCAAGGAGGGGTAAGAAAAAGAAATTGGGGAAGAAGAACTAAATGACTCCGACACTGAGACAATTGATGAAAATCAAAAGGAAGATAAGCCCAACTAATAAAGGGAAGAAGAAGTGGCTTCCGTGAAGGAAAAGCGAGGCAAGCAGCCTCAGAAAGAAGAAAAAGGGCCTTCATTTTGCCCAGGACGTTTACAGAATCGTAAAGAGGAAGGCTTGTATAAACATTTTGCTAAAGAATTACAAAACCTTAATTTACTACTTCATTTAACTGATTCTATAGAGTTCCTACTTATCAAAAGTTTTTACGACACATCCTTAACGAGAAAAGTCAAGTCCTGGAGAATGTTTTTGTGATAGAAAATTATTCACCGGATGGGAAGATACCAACCAAGATTGATGATCTCGGTTTACCCACCATCACTTGCGGCATATGTAAGGACATTGTGCACAATGCTCCATGTGATTTAGGAACAGGGGCAACTGTAATGCCACTTTATCTATAAATTCTTTTAGCATTGCATGGCTATGTACTGATACGTGCATTTTGTATCATCATATTAGCATCATATAAGACTAGTTCTTATGGTTATTTGCATTGTCTTAGAATTATTCATGCATTTTTAGATGACTTCCGGGACTTCCCTACAAAGTCCATTTCATTAGTATTTAATTTCGGGAGGCAGAAACCTCCTTTTTTGTATTTTGTTGTTTCAGGGACTTTCCAGACATCAATTAATTTGAGGAAAAGTCCCACGGAAGTATTTTCGCGAGGAGAAGGACACTCATCTTTGAAAGCACGCAAGGGTGGCCATCAGGACCAAAAGGCACCATATGGCGCCACCCCACCTATAAGCCACGCCACCCAGGAACTTGGGGCCCTCGAGCGTCGTCTCGGCCCCTCCTTTTTATGGACGCCTCCGTTTTGCTAGAAAACATACGCCATATTTTTCACACGATTTGTTGAGGCGACGGTAGAGGTGAAAGTCCTCTCCTACTCCAGGAGAGGGAAGATCCTGCTGCTCTGAGCACTCCGGAGAGGGGGAAATCGACATCAGCACCATCTGCATCTCCAGGATCCACCTTATTCCCCTCATAGTTTGTTGTAGATTGAACCTTAGATACTATGTAAGTGCTATTTGTTTGATTGTGATTGACAACTTGTCTCTATTTCAAGGTGAAGTTATATTCTCAGATTGTGTTGTAACCCTTATGCCACTGATCTGTATGTCGTTTCACCGCTGTGAGTAGTCCTCCATGTTTCTCAGGGCATAGGATGAATCTGTTATGATTTCTATATAGTATGCAATGAGTATTTGATCAAGTTTTAATCATTATATGTGGTTATTATGGTAATGTGCGAACATCGACTACATGTTACTTCACCTTTATGGGCTTATAGGGCCGCACCTTAGAGTGATGAGAGGGGGAGGAAGGGACGGAAGGACAGAAACCGTTTTCCAATTCTTTGAGTTGTAATAGGGAGATTTATATCAAGGACCTTAGAACTTACTGTTGTGGTTGGACATTTATGTTTTAATGATTCCTGAGTTAGTTCATTAATTTGACCTTGGTACCAATTACAAGGGGTGTGTTTGATCATACATATGGTTGCACCCAATTTAGGCTCCATCCGGCGAGAACGAAACTTGACGAGATGCTTACCATGCTGTTTAGAAATCTAAATGCTGAGTAAATCCGTGTCTCCCTTGGGAACATTTGTCTTATATAAGTACACACACATTCAATTGAGCTTGCCCTCTGCTGAATACAGGATTAGGTTTTCTTTGAAAAGAGCATTTATTTTGTCGCTATTTTCTTTCAGTAATTTACTTTTCCTGCAAATTTTATACCCCAAATACAAAACCTTTGCAACTTTCATATTTTCCTACACGTTTACTAATAAATACCTTAAGCTCCATGTGGGTTCAACAATCTTTTCTTATTTAAAGTTAATACAATTGATCTCCTACACTTGGGAGACATCATGTACATACTTGTGTATCTTTGCAAATGGCTAACAAATCAATGAAACAACCCATTGAAATGGTAGAAGATGTTCTGATAAGAATAGGAAAACATATGATTTCCACTTATTTTATTATACTTGATATGCCTGAAAATGTTAATGTGACAATTATTTTGGGAAGACCTTTCCTTAGCACCGCATGAGCCTATGTTGACTGCACAGAAGGAAAGATCGTCTTCAAAATATATGATGAAGAATCGTAAGGTATTTTCCTAAGAAGAACGGGAATAATGGAAGGTACATATATACCACCAGGCAAGAGAACAAATATGTCGAGTGTTCACAATAAAGGACACTCCAAGGTATGTTTACCAGCTTGAGAAATTTCAAATAGTTGAGCTATGCAACTTTAAAGGAAGCGCTTAATGGGAGGCGCCCCATCATTTATATATAATAATAATAAGAGAATAATTTCCAATGTGCTGGAAGAATTTACTGTTTTAGAGTGAAGTATATACCAACGAGGATGATTATTGGAAGAAGTTAAGAAAGAAAGAATTAAAAGACAAGCAACAAGAGTTCTAACGAGCAGAGGTATGGTCATCATGACCGTACGACATGAATGTACCGATGTTGTAATGAGACTCCTGTAAATTCGTCGATTTCACAGAACAGAAAACGACCGCTGGTACGGCGAGGTGCCCCCACACCACACGACCATACCATTGAAGGAGATATGCCCTAGAGGCAATAATAAAGTGGTTATTATTTATATCTTTATGTTTATGATAAATGTTTATATATCATGCTATAATTGTATTAACCGAAACATTAGTACATGTGTGATATGTAGACAACAAGAAGTCCCTAGTATGCCTCTTAAACTAGCTTGTTGATTAATGGATGATTAGTTTCATAATCATGAACATTGGATGTTATTAATAACAAGGTTATATCATTATATGAATGATGTAATGGATACACCCAATTAAGCGTAGCATAAGATCTCGTCATTAAGTTATTTGCTATAAGCTTTCGATACATA
>NC_061512.1:200337413-200383633 GCF_022539505.1 Lolium rigidum
CCAACCCCCTCTCTCTCTCTCTCCCCCAACCCAGCGCTCTTCTCCTCCACCACATCCCGCACGCTTGCTTGGGGCTCCGCCACTTCTCCACCACCACCGACACCACGCCGTCGTGCCGTCGGATTCAAGAGGAGCTACTACTTCGGGCCGCCCGCCGGAACTAGGAGGTGGACGCGTTCTCATCAACAACCGAACGTGTGACCGAGTACCTGCGAGGTGCTGCCCGTGGCGCCGACACGCTTAAGCGAAGCTCCGCCGGATTTCTCCACCACCACCGACACCACGCCGTCGTGCCGTCGGATTCAAGAGGAGCTACTACTTCCGCTGCCCGCTGGAACGGGGAGGTGGACGTCGTCTTCATCAACAACCGAACGTGTGACCGAGTACGGAGGTGCTGCCCGTTCGTGGCGCCGAACCGATCGTGATCAAGATCTTCTACGCGCTTTTGCAAGCGGCAAGTGATCGTCTACCGCAGCAATAAGAGCCTACTCTTATAGGCTTTGGAATCTCTTCAAGGGTTAGTCTTGATCATCCCCTCGTTGCTACCGTCTTCTAGATTGCATCTTGGCTTGGATTGCGTGTTCGCGGTAGGAAATTTTTTGTTTTCTATGCAACGTTATCCTACACCATACCCATAAGGGGCGACAAAAATTCTAAGTGAAAACTCACTGGAAGCTCAAAGAGCACTGGTACGAGCAGAAGTAACTGTACCGTCCGACCGTACAGAAGTCGTGGATAAAACAACATTTTTCGCAGAAAATTTAACGAGCCATGGGACGGGCATGTTCTGTGTACCACGCACTGCAGAATACGTACCGACCTGGTAAGTGACTCTAGATCGATTCCCAGTTACCTCTTAACAAGAGATGCTACGGGCGGGCGTGATCGTACCTCGCGCTCGTACCACCCCTATTGTGCCTTAAGAAGACATGGCGGTTGGTTTGGGTCTCAAACCGGCCACCATTCTCTATGTTTCTCTCTCAACTCTGAAACTGTAATCCCTATATCCACCTATATGTCATCGATTTCGTTCGTTCAAGTTGGGGAATCTTCACATCAGTGCATTTCTCACCCGATTCTTGTGCTATTTTCTTCGATTCATGGTGAAATATCTCGCATTGATCTCCTAGATGAACTATTATTATTTGTCGATTCCCGTTGGTTATGAACGTTACGATTAAAACTTTTTTCTTTGCATGGAACCGTTTTCGAATCATGTAAGACTCACATGCCCAAAACAATCTATCAAAGTTTTGTAGAATTTGCACAATGAGCTCATTGTTGAAAAAGACCTTCGAGGGCGGCTGATGCCCACAAGTATAGGGGGTCACTTAAAGCTTCGATGGGAAGTATTACCTAAATTTATAGTTCGACTCAAGGGAAACACAAGAATACTTGTAGGAATTTAGCAATTGAGGTGTCACTCTCAATCACACATGTGTATCAATCAATATTCTCAAAAATGAAATGGTGATTGCAACAGTTGAATCAAAGCAGTAAAACAAAACAGTAAACAATAGCAGCATATTTCCAGTTTTTATCGGAAGTAGTGAACTTGTAACTTCAGTGGCTAAAAGTGTAGGCATGAGGTGATAGCGGGGTGTTACATGAATAAAACTGATCATATAATAAAATACAAATAATATGGTGTTCATCTCTCACTCCATTGTGTGTAGATATGCGCTCCAAATATAGTTATGCGTACTAACCAAGAAAATTTGCACAACATCTATAGTCCTACCTGCCCATTTCACCGGGGCCAACTTGAAACTACAGGTAATTAAGGTATACCCTTTCGAATATCCTGGAATAATTTATTAGCACACCATGAACACACAATTTACTCAAACTACCACATATATTTCCCTCGTTTTCCCTAACTATGACCTTAGGGTTCGTAGGTTAATGAAAATAGTAGGTAATACCCTTTGCAGATAAAAACCAAACACATATATATGATAGAGCAATAAAAGTTTGGTACTGAAATCATGTCTCACGGGCCCTAGTAATAAGCAATGAACATAGCACAAGCGTATCAACATAATACAAGAACATCATCAAGATAAACACCTCAAATCTAGATACATATGCATAATTACATGATCAATCTCATCCAAACTCCATCCACCTCACATGCCTAAAGAGAACTACTCACCATGGTGTTGTAGAGTGAGCACATGGTTGATGGAGATGGCGTCGAAATCCCCCTCTCCGGCGTGGAGATCAAGATCAATCTGATTCTCGAAACAAAGATCGTGGTGGTGGAAGTACTCTATTTCGTGAAAATCTCCGTGTTTCTGGCCAGATAGTTTTTTAGGGTATATAAGGGGGTACGCGAAAGGAGGCGTCAAGGCAACATCCGAGGCCCAAATAGGCATAGGTGGCGTGCCCTACATAGGGGCCCACTCCACCAGACCTAGTTCCGTCCTATTGATCTCCTTGTGACCCACTTCAGTTCATTTTGTTCATCTCAGAAATTTCGAAGCGTGGCCTCTGACCTTGCCCTTTTTGGATTACCGTAGCTCCTATAATGTCCAAAATACTAACATAATATTTTTTTGCCAGACAGAGTTAAACCAAAATAAAGACTTTATAGGAAATTCTCATAAATCATCTAAAAAAATGCACAAGTAATAATATATTGATGCAAATAACAGTGTAAACTAATTTTATAAGTTGTTATTATGATGATACAAAATGCACGTATCAACGGCTCAAAGAAGAGGAGGGCCAAAGATGCTAGGGATCTCACCAATCAGCATGTACTACGCCAAGGTCTTGGCGAGAGATTTCATACTTACGAAGTGGGTTGACGCGACCTTCCTACCAAGGACAGGTCTCGCCATCAGCTTCAACATGATGGTCAATTGCTCGGGGCTTTGGGCATTCTCGAAGCTCCGCTAGGACACCTACGTTAGCATCACCCACGAGTTCATATCCACCTTCGAGGACAACATCCGTGAAGCTTCTTTTAACTAATGGGTGAACTTCTCTATCGCCAAGGAACATTGAAAAGTATATTCACATGAGTTTTGCGACATTTTGGACTTTCCTCATGATGGGTAAGTTGGACAAAATATTTATAGTCAATTGTAGTGGATGCCTCTAGCACCTGGGAGAGAATTTCAGTCCACCGGGAGAGGGAGTATCTTCGTAGGAAGATCATTACAATTAGAACCCCACCATTCATTATTTGGTATATTTTTTAGCAACTCCATATTTTGGCAGGGTGACACGGGATGCATGATCAGCCCTGACGTTTGCGTTATTCACCAAGCTTTGTTTTGGAATAACCAAATACCAAAGTCAAACCTTCGTTCACTTTCGCCGGTGTGGTCGGCTCCCAATGGTGCTATTCGTTGTGGTGGGTTGGTCACCTACATTTATTACATCAAGAACGCCCACTTGCCTCAAATGACCGCCGTTGCAGGTACTACAATCATGGACGAACCTTACATGACCTCTTGTCGCTTTTGGGGTTTTATAAGTTCGACCGTAATATTCATTTTTAATTCTATTTATAAGCCTATCCAATTGCCTCAAGAGAAAGAAGTGCTCTGATGTCTACGCACGCTTCTATTCCTGTAGATAGTGTTGGGCCTCCAAGAGAAGAGGTTTGTAGAACAGCAGCAAGTTTCCCTTAAGTGAATCACCCAAGGTTTATCGAACTCAGGGAGGTAGAGGTCAAAGATATCCCTCTCAAGCAACCGTGCAATTAAGATACAAGAAGTCTCTTGTGTCCCCAACACACCTAATACACTTGTCAGATGTATTGGTGCACTAGTTCGGCGAAGAGATAGTGAAATACAAGTAATATGGATGATTATAAGTAGTAATTGCAATCTGAAATTAAAAAATGGCACCAAGCAAACATGTAACAGAACTTGTTGGAAACAGTATTTCAATGCTTAGAAACAAGGCCTAGGGATCATACTTTCACTAGTGGACACTCTCAACAATGATCACATAACTAAATAACTTCTCTTCACTTGTGCTACTTTCAAGCACTCTCTTGTTGGATAACAAACACCATTCATTGTGTAGGGCTACAAGAGAACCCTCAAGCCGGAGTAAACAAGCTCCACGACGTCCGGAGTTCATATTAAAGTAACCTCTAGAGTGCATAATAGACCGTTGCAATTTAGACCGAGTACTAACATAGCATACACACTGTCACCAATAGCTACGAAAGGGGGAATATATCGCATCAATACTATCATAGTAATAGTTAACTTCATAATCTACAAGAGATTACAATCATAACCTACGCCAAGTACTACATGATGCACACACTGTCACCTTTACATCATGGAGGAGGAATAGACTACTTTAATAACATCACTAGAGTAGCACATAGATTAATAGTGATACAAAGCTCATGATCACATAAAGATCACACCATGGGAGAGAGAGATGAACCACATAGCTACCGGTAGAGGCCTCAGCCTCGGGGGAGAACTACTCCCTCCTCATCATGGGAGATAGCGATGGCGATGAAGATGGCGGTGGTGTCGATGGACATGACTTCCGGGGGCAATTCCCCGTCCCGGCGGCGTGCCGGAACAGAGACTTCTGTCCCCCGAAACTTGTCTTCGCGATGGCGGCGGCTACGGAACTCTTCGTGGAATATGACTTGTTGTTTTAGGGTTTTCGCGACGGAGAGAATATATAGGTGAAGGGGCGATGTCGGTGGAGTCCCGAGGGGCCCAGACCACATGGTGGCGCGGCCAGGGGTGGGGCCGCGCCGCCCTAGGGTGTGGCCGCCTTGTGGCTCCTCTTCGTCTCCTCTTCGGTGTTCTGGAAGGCTCCATGGAAAATAAGACCGTGGGCTTTTGTTTCGTCGAATTCCGAGAATATTGCCCGAACAGCCTTTCTGGAACAAAAACAGCAGAAAACAAGAACTGGCACTTCGGCATCTTGTAAATAGGTTAGTTCCGGAAAATGCATAAAAACATTATAAAGTATGAATAAAACATGTAGGTATTGTCATAAAACTAGCATGGAACATAAGAAATTATAGATACGTTTGAGACGTATCATGCTCCCGTTTTCGCAAGTTTTTTGTGTGGTTGGCAGGATTACCTGGGTTTTAACCTCATAGGCGATGCATCTGGCAAGGATTGCGACAGGTCGAGAGCTATCTTCCACGGAAGAAGGGGAATTAAGAGGACAACTCCTAGGAGCAACAAGCAAGAACCAGGATTGGTCACAGTCTGAGCATGCGTGGGGGTGATTGGCAACTTCATCCAATCCCACCACACTACCATGCCCCTGATCATGGCCACCAATACGCCCCCTATGCACAGTTCGAGGCGTTGGTGCATGAAGTTGGGAATGTTAGGGACACTCTACAGCAAGTGGTCACCAATGTCGATTTCCTCTCCCAGAATTTCTCCAAATTCATGACCAAGTTCAACCCCAACTTTCAGTATGCGCCACCATCACACAACCCGGATACGACCAATAGACCAAGTTAGGACAAAAGCGTAAGCGTCGGTGAGGTTAATGTTAGCACCCATTTTTGTCCTCCCGTCAACCAAAGCAAGCTAGAACCGTTGAAGTTGAAGAAGCCGCATGGAGTAGTCGGAGTAGTAAGACGCTTCAGTCCTTGGGTGGATCCATGGTAACTTTCGTCCCAAGGCGGATACATCATCTTATGCTCATGAAGGATGAAGACCAAATTATATAAGTTAGAATTTGGCCACTCAAGATCCAACGTGGAAATTTTGCCAACTTAGCTCACATGGAAGTTGGACACACCCGGATGACACCATACGAAGAAATCAGTCGGAATATCCTCAAGATTATCTCATATGAAAAAGTGGCCAACACTTTAGTCCCAAGAAAGGCTTCCTTAGGGTATTCCCGGTTGGTATTACCAACTGGGACTAAAGGTTCTAAACGAACCGGGACTAAAGGTTGCGTTGTTTAAACCGGGACTAATATGACCCATTAGCTCCCATGGGTATTGGACGAAAGCCCTATTTTCTACTAATGCATGTTTGCCGTAGAGGATAACAGTTAATTGATACAATTTTAATGGCATAAATACTATAGGTGCACCATTCGAGTTATACCAATTTGTTAGTTTAAATAACAATGATCATGTGTTTTGCGCAAATTTTGTAGTTTATGGTATACCATGATATTTTCAAATGCATACAAGTTTGAATGTTGAAAAGTGCATTCGAAACACGGCTTGGTGCAGCAGTATACGATACATGGTCTAATTAAATGATTAAATTATTTTTTCGATAACGGATGTTTTTATTACTTAAAAGGTTTAAACATTACATGTGGCCTCTGCATAACTAAAAATGCACACAGCAGATCGAATCCAAAGTAACACAATCGAAAAAAAAAAGGAATAACACACTACAAAAGATTCTCCAAGAGATAATGTAGGCACCTATGTTGACGGTGCTCCAATCTGGAGATTAGTTGCCAACCATGTTGGATAAAAATAACCCTCACCGTGTCCTCTAACAGTGCAGATATCTTCATAAATAGGTCGCAATTTCCGCACGTTGTAAAGACAACCATGAATGGAGCAAAGTCATCCACCGGTAGATAACCTCCATGAGAGAAATCTTTTTTTATCATTGAAAACCTTGTCCTTTAAAATATCCATATCGACCAGATAACGGAAAGCACTCCCACCATCATGAGTAATTTAAATCTGTGATCCTCAATATTTAGCTAGTTTCCGAATTTATTTGCAACACTGCTTGGCGGGTATAAGGTTGAACCTAGTTGAATGACTGGCCATATAGATCTAGCAAATATACACTAAAAGAGTAAGTGTTTAGTGGTGTCGTCATTATGAAAGAACACACATTTTTTTACTTATGTGCCAATTATTTTTTACAAGGCTATCTTTGGTGAATATAACACCTTTATATAGATACCATGTGAAATTTTTTAGTCTTCAACGGTATCTTCACTTTACAGATTTTGTTGATGTTATCGACTGTCACATCCAGATTTACTAAAGCTCCATACATAGAGTATATGGATAATTTTCCACTCTTTGTTGATTCCATTGAAATTCGTCAGCCCCTTGCGTTAATTAGATCAAAACCAAGTGCTGCAGCAAGGCGTTCCATGAAGCAAGTCTAGGTCCAACAAGATTTCTTCTCAACGTCACATTCTGTGGGAAAGATGCCAACACCTTAGCAATTGTAGCTCCCTTATGATGGGCAATGTTGTACAGAGTTGGATATTGTTCTCGAACCGTAGATTACCAAGCCACTCATCCTCCCAAAATCTAATTTTTGAGCCATTTTTAATTGTGAAAGAACCATATAGAAAGAAGTGAGCTTCGTCGCCATAAGACTAGGCCAGAAGTATGAGTCACCAGGTTTTCGGAGAAAACACTAGTGCCAATATATTTTCCCTTTAGGAGATTCTGCCAAACCCCTTCTTCTGTCAATAACTTGAAAAATCATTTAGCCAGGATAGCTCTATTCTTGACCTCAAGGTCATGTATCCCGAGCCCTCCCTATACTAAATTATATTTAGCTAGTTGATATTAGTTTTTCTCACTATCACATTGCCAAAAGAATCTTCATCGGAAATAGTCCAACTTAGCACAGGGTTTGCTAGGCTCCCTTCGTAGATTAGTGTGGTTTACCTTTGCGGCCCAATGTTGGGCCCTCTGACATATTAGGAACAAACTAATTATTGAAGGGAAACTGATTGGCAATGCAGCTGACGCATTCTTCCACATGTTGCTTTATATGCAGTCTTGGAGGGTTCTAGTCAGACCGAGGGATCGTGCGTTGCTGGACTTGGCGGTGGACGAGGTCAGGAGGCTACATGCGCGGACTAGGGCGACTTAGCACATTCGACCCGCTTCAGTGCTTTGTATCTTACCGCTTTGTACTTGTGGTGCTGGGCTTAGCACATGACGTGTCTAGTTGTGGGTTTTTCCCGTTCTTGGCTGCGCGTGTGTGGTGTGAGTCGTGTTGATGGTTGTAAACTTTGACTTTGGTCGTTTGCTTTATTTATAAAGCTGGGTCTACGGACCTTCGGTTTAAAATTAACTAACGATGGCATATGAGTTTTTTTTCGATAAAGGGAATATATTAATATCGAAGGATATCACCCAGCCTCTGCAACAACACTATACCCTATTGGTAGTACATATGCACACAACAAACAAAAAGGAAAATAAAACTAAGAGAAGAAAAAGTCCTGCTACGGTATTCTAGCCCTAGCAGCAACAATACATCAACCACCAAGATAACACCTCTGCTGCAGGCTCTCCAAAAGCGACACCTTCAAGATGGGCACACTGCACAAGCGCCATCGTCGCCCCGATCGAAAGATCTTAAGTTTTCACCCCGAAGATAGTCCCCACTTTCAAAACAATATCTTCAACAAGGCCATTGCCAGGCACATCCAATTAAGGTCAGATCATAGATTTTCACCATGAGAGATAAGACTCTGAACTTCACTTGTGATGCCGCCCGCACTTGCATACTGATGCTGCGAGACCCAGAATGCCAAGCAAGTTCCTCAACAACACAGAGACTCGAACCTCCATCGCTAGTCCTCGAATTCGGCCTTCATAATATTATTTGCCTCTGATTTCACCATGGACCAGAAAGTCATATGATGGCAACACAGAACAGAGCTTCGCGCCGCTCCCTCCAGAACCAAACGGTCGAAATAAAAGCATGGGTGCGCACGACCGAATACCACCCGATCCAGCAAACTCCAGGCATAGGTGCACTATTACATTTGGTGGCCGAGCCTTTCGGAACTCAACACTCCAGTCAAAACCAAAGGACATGCATCAATTATATTTTCGTCTTGGCGCGATAGGAACCCTAGGACAGCCACCTTTATTCAACCCGTGCGAGCAGCCCCCACTCTACCGGCCGACACCCTTCTCAAACTTCTGCACCGAACCCAACCGGCGGCCATGGGGCATCAGCAGGAAAGGAGGCGGCAGCACAGGGACGACCCTCCACCGGATCCATCCCTACCACGCATCGAAGAAGATCTGGGAAGGCGGCATGGGAGATCCACCCAAGTCAGATCTAGGTTTCGTCCAAACACCACCCGCCCTAGCCCTACATCCACCGCCGGCCATGGCGCCGTCGGAGAAGGTCTCCACCACCACCCCGACGCAGGGTCGCCGCCCTGGTGACTCTCGCCGTCCCAGCAGCTCCAGCGATGTACTCCGTCTTCCACCGCCCCAAGTCACCTTCGGCGACGAGGAGAGCTGCACCGCCTCGGAGTGGGGATCCGGCGGTAGGGGAATCCGGCGGCGGGGGTGTTGCTAGGCGGCGGTAGGAGTGCCCGTGGCGCCTCCCTGGGGAGAGACGCGAGGGATACGTGGTGGTAGGAGTAACTGCTGTTGGCTCTCGAGTACATATGGACCTAAACCATGGCATATGAGTTTATATACAAATTCATACATGTATGCATCAATACACGCACACACTGCATACGGGGAGACCATGTACAGATTATATGTTTACATAGTCGCCTGCATGCCCACGTGTCCCTACAGTCCAGAACTGTAGCCGTCGATCGACCGCAATAATGCCCTCATCATTCCCTCGCTAACTCCCGTTACTACGCACACCAACACCAGACAGCTACGTACCTACCTGCCTACGGGTCGAGTTTGATCTATGATTATATTAGCTCAGTCTGCTGCCTGCACGTACATCCGCAGTAGTGACGCAACAGTTGATGCCCAGACCCAGACAGCGCGCCACTACCCACAGCGACGGACCCATTGCTCAAACTCTCAAATGCCCTCTGTAAACCTAGCATGGCATGCAGCAAAATCGCTGCCGAAAACAAACAAGACTCGCGTACACATCACACCCACACCCTATATGCTGGCTCCACTAATACCTAGCTTCCTAGGTCACTACTCCCATCTTTCAGCTTCCTGTACACACCCCTTTCTCCATCTCCGATCTTTCTCTCCCTCCTTTATCTGTCCAGCCTTCCCCTTCGAGCTAATTGATCCATCGATGAAGATGGAGAGACCATGCTGAGCTAAACTCATCGTACCTAGTAACTTCCAATATAGTCGATCTCATGTGAAGGTGAGGAAGAAAGAGCGAGTAGAGGCAACTGTAGTACTAGATCGAGAGCTAGATCTTGCTTGGAAGATATATAGTACTACCTGCGGTGCAGGCAGCTGGTAGCGACCACACTTGTTGCCAATGTTGCCTTACCCTAACCCTCACAGTTTCTGGATCTCCCGGGAACCCCCCGTGCAGGCGCCAAACCCTGCCGGCAGCTTCACCATGGCGCCCCACGCGTATCTGGATCATCAGATGCAGCACTACGACCACTTCTTCCCCGGCAACGTCAACCAGTTCAACAACTCCGAGACGCTGGAGGCCGTGCTCAGGCCGCGCCCGTCGGCTGCTACTCCGGCGGCGACGGCGGCCGCGCATGACGCGGCAAGAAACGGCGCCACCATGGCCGTCACAGGGGCCGGCCACGCGAGGGCGCGGAAGCGTCCGTTCAGGACGGACCGACACAGCAAGATCCGGACGGCGCAGGGCGTCCGCGACCGCCGGATGCGGCTCTCCCTCGACGTGGCGCGAGACTTCTTTGCGCTGCAGGACCAGCTCGGCTTCGACAAGGCCAGCAAGACGGTGGACTGGCTGCTCACTCAGTCCAAACCGGCCATTGAACGCCTCTCCGCTGAGTCCTCTCAGCGGCTCAGCGCCGCCAGCGGCGGAGAAAATGGCGTAACCTCGTCCCTGACGTCCGCGGAGCGCCGCGGCCGCCGGCTCAAGGAGGCGGAGACTGCTGGTTCCGGGTCAGGTAAGGGGGAAGTGGATCATCTGGAGAGGGCCATTATGATGAGGACCAGAGGTGGCGGGACGACGACGTCGGTTCTCATGGAGCAGATGAACGGGGGGCTCATGTCGTCCCCCATGGCTGTCGGCGGGGAGTACTGCTACGACCTCGGCGACATGGTGTACAACAATGGAGGAGAATGCGATGACGATGGCGAGTACGAGGAAGACGGTGATTTCTTGGACGGTATGCAATACTAATTAAGCTGGTTCGTTCGAGCTGCTTGCATGATTTCTCTATATAGTAGCTAGCTAGTAGCAACTTCATTAGATCTTGGTCGATCTGCGGACTGCTTCAATCGTCTTACTTAATTATTGCATGTGTACGGAACTATGGATCTTAGTAGTACTATTTGCAAACCTTCATTTGGCTTGACGGTGTTATTTGTGATTTGCTTTGAGAGTCTGACCAGGTTGTGAGGTTTGGCTTTTTTTCATGTCAATTTGGACATTAATTTTCAAGCTTTTCTTCAAGGTGGTTGTATGCTAGGGAGAAAGATGATTTATAGTTGTGCTGAGTGCACACTCTTGAGATCAAAGAGTGTAGATCGGCAAAGATATATATAGTACTATTTCAGGTATTGGAAACACTCTGGGTTGACACATATAGATCACCGTTTATGATCAAACACAAGAAAATCAGGAAATTCTATGCAAATACAGAATTCCATTTTTTGGGCGGGTAAAATACAAAATTCCATGTTTAGGTTCATCAGTACTTTTGTATCTGCACCTACGGATTGTCAAATTTGCTAGCTTGCATTTGTTTACCTAAAACAACAGCTTGCATCAGTACGATCAAATAATAAGTACAATGTCTAACTCACTATCTCAGTGCCTATGAAGCTAGATGACATCATCACATATAAAGTGGCTAGTGTATATATGAGATAGTTCCACACCACCAGGTACATGGTTATCTCGAATACCTTCCAAAAGCAATCATTTGCAAGTACACTCCTTGTTTTGGGTGGTTAGCTGAATTCCGCAAGAACTTCCAAAACAGGACAAAATGATAAAATCAGAAATTGACTTCCAAAGTTTAGGTGTGAAAGAAACTAGAAATGCCTTAGCAACTACTAATTTATGCAGTTTCTAATCTTGTTGATTAGTTTCATTGATGGATCTACAATTCATCCAAAAGTAATGATGATAAACTAAATAACCTACATATGTTTGCATTGAGATGGATGGTATTTACCTATTAACATCCGACCCAAGATAATAACACTAAAATGATAACGATCTAGCAAACATTTTGCGTACACTACTCTTACCCGTAGATTAATTCAGTATGTATTCTATTAAATGATGGGGCGATAACACCAAACATGGTAACTATATTGTGTTCAGTTTATGAAATGGAGAGAGATCGAAGATTTGTAGCAACTTTGTTAATTGATGATACAGACATAAACTAATAAAGCATTGTGAAGATTGAATGGTCCACGTAAGTTAAATGAGGGCACATACAATTGGCGAAATAAGAATAGAAATGGATCAAGTGTCCTGTATTTATTTAAATTTATAAATAACTTACATATATATGTTTATTGTATATAACTTGCAGATCAATTAGTGTCAGCAAGTTAATTTAACCCTGAAGATAATGATATTTCTATCTAAGGATAATTGTAGCAAGTGAGCCTAGCTTCAGTGGTTAGGGAAGTGGATGCACAACAAAGTGGCCTAGGTTAAATCCTCATAGACGCAATTTTTGGTTCTTATTATTAAACAAATATTGTGCGGTCTTCCCCACCGCATTCTTTTAGAAAAAATGTAAGGATAATTGTTATATAGTGGAACTAGTAGATCTCTTATTTTCTTAAAAATATCTCATGCATTCGTATCACTAGACCTAACTAGTCGTTTTTGATCATTCTGCTTAATTACCAAATTTTAGAAACAGATAGATGATATAATCCTTGCTATATATAAGTGTATAAGGTCGCATGCATTCGTATAGGAAACAACATCTTTGCCTATACAAAAAATACTCGGTGAAGGCTAAAAATATTCGGCAAAACCTTTGCCGAGTATTATACTTGGGAATGCCTCATAGGAGAAGTCTTTGTCGTGAAAGAATCTTTGTCGAGTGCAATTCTATAGGTACTAGGAAAAGGCCCTTTTCCATGTGTCCAGGGACGATACTCGGCAAAGAAAAGCAGATGGCTGTTCTCCCGACGTTAATAGCACTATCTCTTTGTCGAGTGCCTCGGCTAAACAACATCTTTTTTTGGTCATAGACAAAAATCTGGCATCCATTGAGTGGTGTGTGGCCGAGTATAGAGCTGGTGATAGTAAGATCTGGTTCTCTCAAGTTTCGAAAATCTTTCTTTGAAAATTCTGGATTTCCAAAAACAATTGGTGATATAGTCTCAACATATATCAGTTAATCATAAAGCTTCAAATCCGAACTTGAAACATAGATCTAGACAAAAACATATACTAGTAGCTAATTCAATTTGGGTTGTGAAATCTGCCCAGTAGCAATATTAGCGCTGTTTTTCTTAATATTTTTGGTTGCTCCTTTTCCCATACAAAAAGAAGTACTTATTCTGACCAAAATGCAGTAGCCGAGATTGAGATTGTGTTCTAGATTATAATTTGAAAATTAATATTCAGCAAATGTATTCCAATTCCGACGCATGGAGTTGTTGGGATTCGCCCACGGACCGATCACATCAAATAAAAGATAAAAAGAACTAGACAAATTCTAACACGTAGTGATTAGGACAAGAACTAGTACTACCTCAGCATGCAAGCTGACTGGCTATCTTGTACATGTGCTAATCAACTAATCTAACCAGAGACAAGATTATTACTTCTAACATGAGTCGCCACATGTCAACCTAAATTAAAATTTTGGCCGTGTGTATCCATTGATGCAGAGGCTGAAGCGCTGCTCCCATATAAAAAAACATGTCAACCTAAATTAATGGCGGCTGCCATCCATTGTTGGTCAAAAAATTAAACGGCTGGCAACTCGTTCGCTCCATGTTGTCAAATCAAAGTTTTGCACTTTAGTGGGATATATCAACCCTTTAGCGGGCTAATGCACTTAATCACACCCTTCCTAAAGGCTATAGCGGGCTATTTAATACTATGTGAATTCGAAAGTTTGCTCCTTATAAATTTCCCACGTTTAATTTACGACCCAAATATTAATATTTTGAATAGCTATGGAGAAATAATACTAGCACAAATACACCAACTAACATTGCTAGATTAATGAGTGGTATGTAAGTGAGGCAACATGTTTGTACCGATATGTAGCACCAAACGTGCATAAACGAATCACACTGCAATTCTAGCTTCTTTCTTTTTCTGACACAGCGCACACTGCATTTACGCCGCTAGAACTCCTAGTACAAAACTTTGCAATGTGATCATGATGAGGAGTAGTATAGCCTGTTTAATTTGATATGCATGGCTGCCGCCGAAGTGCAGTACTTGCCGCGAGGATTGCTCTCTCCGAGACTCTGAGCAGATTGCTTACGTGCATGTCCGTGTCTCTGAGACACCGCTCGAGAGTCGAGACGCCGGAATTGCAACATTTGTATATGCGTATGCTCTTTGGCCTACGCAAGCTACGCCCACTGTTCCGGCACGTCGTGGAGTTCACTTAAATGTAGCAGCGTAGCATTGCGTCAATGCGATGCTCTTCATTTGGCTTCTGGTACAGATTGATTTGAGTTCAAAATTACCATGTATAGCTGTAATTCATGCTGGTGTGAAGAGACGGAGGAGTGTGGCGACGAAAAGCCAGGTCTCTCGCCGACCGATCGGTCATGGCGTGCGGGAGCGGAGAAGATCTCTGGGCGTCGGGGCGCGTCGTGTCCTGTCAGCGCTCCGCCGTGGCTATATAACAGCTGCGGCCTGCGGAGCAAACCGTAGCTAAAACAGCACGACGTGCGTAGGCCTGCCCGCCGGGACCGTACACGTTTCGGGAGCGGCTAGCCATACATCCGTTAGAGCAACTCTTGCCAAAAGACGAAACCACCATAAAATAATGTTTTGCGTCTTAAGTTCTGAGTAGAAAGTGTCTACTGAGTATTCTTAGACTTCAATATCAAATTTGCATCGTGATTCGTGTACTTAAATTGCAAATTGTGTTGTAACTCAGAGTTTTATAGTGGTAAATGGGGCAACAAGTGAGTTTGGAACAATTCTATTGAGAACTAAGGTAGTTTTCAATAGTCTGAGAACTACTCTCACCCTTTTCAAATACCTATTTTTTGATCACGCAAACTAAGTCAACCCATAGTTAATTTACGGTTAACGACATGAGGGCCGGACCCAAGTTATGCTTGGGGGTGTCACAGGACACCGGGTCCTGAGTGATCTTCTTTGCTATGCTTTGTGTAAATACACTATGGGACACCCCTATTTGAAGCAAGAATTTAGTGTGAACTAGAACGAGGACACCGGGATCTTTTTTATCTAGGTCTGCCCCTGAACGACATCCCGAGGGCCTGGTACAACATATCTGAGGTTAGAGGGACAAAATATACGGTAAAATGCACTAGAAGAAACCGTTGGCGGGTGTGAAGTTTCACCTCAATCATCGCTGGACCCGCAACTATTTTGGCCAAATTCTAGTGTGTCATCTTGATTCCGGTCAAATCTCTGCCATCTTCCACTACGGCGCCCGATTGGGACCGACTGTCAACAAAATCTCACCTTAATTTTTTGAGAGGGGAGCAGTTGCAGGGGAGGGGAGCACGACAGAGGGCGAAGCTACATGTTGTGGGCTTAGCGTTGCCGGATCAGGAGCTCTTATGTGGACTAGGGGCGCAGGCCGCTGGAGCTGGAGCCGCTCGAGATGGAGGAGGGACGATGGTGTCGGCCGGAGCAAAAGCCTGCAATGTCCATGCAACACTAGTACACACGGATGATAGGACCGACCCACATGATTTACCGAACCAGTCCTACGTATGGATGGGCGATAGGCCTCAATATCGCATACGGTTTAGTTAGCCATGTGCGAAAAGGTAAAGTTTTGCACAAGATTCACTAAGACGGATCATTTACGAATAGGAGGGCCATCACAAATGATTTTTTCTACTCGATCATTAGCGAGATTGGAAGATCGCAAAGGATGAATGTTAAGCAAACCGTATGTTTTAAAAGTGATTTCGCACACGTTTAGTTTAGCCCTAGTCGTATGCTTATTACAAACATTGCAAAAGTTTTTTACTTACACCAGCTAGCGGTACCAACAGAACCATGTAGGAGATGTATGTCCAAGTGTACTAGCAACTAATAGCTCAACACTGCACGTAAATAATGTAGCAGAACTTAGTTATATTTAATTTTATATTTCATACACCACATATATACATGGTTTTCTACATGGCATCAATTGTTACCTATACAAAGGTAAGAGCATCTCTAGCAGAGCCCGTAAAAACGCGAACTGAAAACACGGAGTTCAGTTCACCGAACTCATGTTTACGGGTTGTAAAATGGTTTCTGTTTACAGTTTTGGTTTACGGGCTCCGTTCTGCGCCAGCGGCTTCCGGACCCGTAAAGGCAGGGTTTTTCATAGAATTCATATGCAAGACATACGACAATCGATCATAATTAACAAATAATCATCCAAATTATTACAACACATAAACAATAGTCTGAACCAAATTATTACAACAGTTTTGGTGAACAAATGAAAAATATCTCAATCAAATTACAACAATTCTCGGAAAATTGGACAAATGAACACATGTCTCAATAATGATACATGTGACACATAAATAAATGGAATAGTAGGATCAAAGGCGACGGTCCTGTCGTTGCCAGTGGTGCATTTTCAGATCATAAACGAGCTGGGCATGGATACTGGCATTCTCAATCTGCCGATGAGTTTCAAGGAAAACTTCAATGCGATCCAGATTGCATTGGGGCTCCACTCGGGTGCCAAAGTTGTCATAGAACCAGGGCAAGTTCAACTCTCATTCATCCTCCATGATCATGTTGTGAAGAATCACGCAACATGTCATGATGTTGACAAGGTTTTTTTTATCCCAAAATCGGACTGGGCCACGAACAATGGCAAACCTTTCTTGCAAAACACCGAATGCTCTCTCAGTGTCCTTGCGAGCTGCTTCTTGAGCATTGGCAAATTCAGCTTCTATTCTATCTTGGGGATCCTTGACAGACTTGCAGCACGGATAGATGACATCAGCTAGGTAATATCCCATTATGTAGTCATTGTTCATGACCTTGTGTAGTTGCAAGTGGGTGCTTCCCCATTTGCTAATTTGGCAAATAAAGGGGATCTTTGCAGCATGTTGATGTCATTGAGAGTTCCCGGCAAACCATAAAAACAATGCCAAATCCACAAATCTTGTGATGCAACGGCCTCAAGTACAATGGTTGCATCTTTTCTCTTGCCACAGTACTGTCCATGCCATGCCTTTGGACAATTCTTCCATGTCCAATACATACAATCAAGACTACCAAGCATGCCCGGCCAACCTATTTTCTCATTTATCTCCATCAATCTTTTGGTGTCATCCTCATTGGGAGCTCGAAGATAGGTTGGCCCAAACAACTTGATAATAAGGCGAGCAAACCTACGCACCGACTCGGATGTAGTATTTTCGCCAATTGGAAGATACTCATCGGAGTAATCAACAGGGATGCCATACGCAATCACCCTCATGGCTGCAGAGATTTTTTGGAACGGGCTGAAACCCATCACGCCGGCGGTATTTCTACGTTGCTTGAAGTAATTCGAATTGGCTTCGCAGGCCTTGACGATTTTGACGAACAAACTACGCCGCATGCGATACCTCCTACGGAATATATGGGGTGGATAGGTAGGTACCTCAGCGAAGTAGTCCTCCATCAGCTGCTCGTGGCCAAGGAGGCGATTCCGCTGGATGTGGTTCCAGCCCATCACTGACCCGCGCCTTCGATTCAGCAGCTTCGCGCGGTCCTCCAGCTCCTTGACGGAGAGGAGGAGCATGGTGGCCTCCATCTCGTCTTCCTAGAGCAGCTCGTCGAGGTCGGAATCGTCCGAGCTCGGCGAATCTGACAGATCGACATCGTCGAACTCGTCGCCCGAGCTCATCCTCGATTCGGATGGCGCGGCGGCAGCACCCGGAGTTGGGCGAGGAACAGCGAGTGGGGTGCGGGGAGACCTGCGCTAGCTCCGGGATGAGGGGCTCGGGCGAATCGGGAGGTGCGGCGGCGGCGGAGTGTGGTGGCGGCGCGGGGAGGGAGAGAGCGAGCAGTTGCGTCAGTTGAAATTTAAGCGCGCCCTAGATATGGATCGAGCATTCGGTTCGCTTGAGCGATCCCTTCAAATACATGCCGATTTAGGTTTTCGGTCTCGGCCGAATTTTTTTTTCCGGTTTGGCCCTTTTATGGTAACTGGTCGGCGCCATTTTTCAGCCCGAACCCTTAAACTAGCGGTTATTTTTCGGTTTTGGCCCTTTTACGGGCACTGCTAGAGATGATCTAAGAGAGCTACATAAATATTTCTTGGTTACATCCTTGTCTCCATGACATGTTTAAAATGACAGATCTACCACACTCTTCCCAAGATTGTGGTAGTAGCCTTTTGAAAGATCAGAGATGGTAAACCTAGAGGGGGGGGTGAATAGGTTTCTACAGATTTTAATCTTTGCAATATTAGGCATTGCGGGATATAAAGATGAGCCTAATGCAAACTAGGTGAAACAACCTATATGAGAATACAAGTAACTCAAGCACGAAGGCTCTCACAGGCAGTCATATCACAAGTAAGGAGTTCGGTTAGAGATAACCGATAGCACGCGTAGACGAGGGTGTATTCCCATGTTCCCTTTCTTTGCAAGAAGGTACGTCACGTTTGGAGGGGTGGAGGTCCCACGAAGGATTCACCACGCCACGAAGGCTCACCCTATTCTCCGGAGCCTATTGATACGTCTCAAACGTATCTATAATTTCTTATGTTCCATGCTACTTTTATGATGATACTCACATGTTTTATACACACTTTATTTCATTATTATGCATTTTCCGGCACTAACCTATTGACGAGATGCCGAAGAGCCAGTTCCTGTTTTCTGCTGTTTTTGGTTTCAGAAATCCTACAAAGGAAATATTCTCGGAATTGGGCGAAATCAACGCCCAGGGTCTTATTTTTCCACGGAGCTTCCAGAAGACCGAAAGGGTTACGAAGTGGGGCGACGAGGCGCCGCCACCATAGGGCCGCGCGGCCAGGGGGCCCGCGCCGCCCTATGGTGTGGGCCCCTCGTCAGCCCTCCGACTCCGCCCTTCCGCCTACTTATAGCCTTCGTCGCGAAAACCCCAGTACCGAGAGCCATGATACGGAAAACCTTCCAGAGACGCTGCCGCCGCCAATCCCATCTTGGGGGATTCAGGAGATCGCCTCCGGCACCCTGCCGGAGAGGGGAATCATCTCCCGGAGGGATCTTCATCACCATGATCGCCTCCGGATTGATGTGTGAGTAGTTCACCCCTGGACTATGGGTCCATAGCAGTAGCTAGATGGTTGTCTTCTCCTCATTGTGCTATCATGTTAGATCTTGTGAGCTGCCTATCATGATCAAGATCATCTATTTGTAATGCTACATGTTGTGTTTGTTGGGATTCGAAAAATATGGAATACTATGTCAAGTTGATTATCAATATCATATATGTGTTGTTTATGTTCTTGCATGCTCTCCGTTGCTAGTAGAGGCTCTGGCCAAGTTGATACTTGTAACTCCAAGAGGGAGTATTTATGCTCGATAGTGGGTTCATGCATCCATTGAATCTGGGACAGTGACAGAAAGTTCTAAGGTTGTGGATGTGCTGTTGCCACTAGGGATAAAACATCAATGCTTTGTCTAAGGATATTTGTGTTGATTATATTACGCACCATACTTAATGCAATTGTCTCGTTGTTTGCAACTTAATACTGGAAGGGGTGCAGATGCTAACCCGAAGGTGGACTTTTTAGGCATAGATGCATGCTGGATAGCGGTCTATGTACTTTGTCGTAATGCCCTGATTAAATCTCATAGTAGTCATCATGATATGTATGTGCATTGTTATGCCATCTCTATTTGTCAATTGTCCAACTGTAATTCGTTCACCCAACATGCTATTTTTTATCGGAGAGACACCACTAGTGAACTGTGGACCCCGGTCCATTCTTTTACATCTGAAATACAATCTACTGCAATACTTGTTCTTTACTGTTCTTCGCAAAAAAACATCATCTTCCACACTATACATTTAATCCTTTGTTTACAGCAAGCCGATGAGATTGACAACCTCACTGTTACGTTGGGGCAAAGTACTTTGATTGTGTTGTGCAGGTTCCACGTTGGCGCCGGAATCCCCGGTGTTGCGCCGCACTACACTCCGTCACCAACGACCTTCACGTGATCCTTGACTCCTACCGGTTCGATAACCTTGGTTTCTTACCGAGGGAAAACTTGCTGCTGTACGCATCACACCTTCCTCTTGGGGTTCCCAACGGACGTGTGCTTCACGCGTATCAAGCTCTTTTACGGCGCCATTGCCGGGGAGATCAAGACACGCTGCAAGGGGAGTCTCCCACATCCAATCTCTTTACTTTGTTTTTGTCTTGCTTTACTTTATTTTATTTACTGCTTTGTTTGCTTTCTATATTAAAAATACAAAAAAAAATTTGTTGCTAGTTTTACTTTATTGACTGTCTTGTTTGCCTTCTCCATATTAAAAACACAAAAAAATTAGTTACTCGCATTTACTTTATTTTATTATCATGACTAGCCCTGTAGTTGTTACTCTATCACCTGAGGAATCGATCTTTACTTTTAAACAAGGTGGTGAAGAGAGTTTTAAAGAAGCTTGGTATAGAATTTTTGATTCTTATAGTAAAACTGAACCTAAAATGACTCTAAGTTTGCTTCTTAGTAACTTTTATTTTGGGCTTATTCTTCGCTATAGATATGCCTTAGATGCTTGTAGTAGGAGGAGATTTCCTTCACTGTGATGGGGATCAAGCTTTTAATGCCATAAGAAAAGTGGTTACATCATCTAGCTCCGCTAATAATTTTGATTCATCTCTTGCTAGCATTCATAATAGATTAAACACCCTCGAGAAAAATATATCTTGTTTAAAAGAAGGGTACAACCAGATTCGCGAATATTATGATTATGTTCCAGTAAGTTTTGAACCTTCAATGTGGGTGCCTACTATTAAAGTTGTTATTTGTGGTGTGACTTTTCATGCCCGTTGTGATATTATGTCTGAGTTTTGCCTTATGCCTAAGAAAATCTACGATATGCTTGACTTGCCACCATTGAAAAATTGTTATTTGGATGTTAATCTTGCTGATAATGCTATAAAGAAACCTTTGGGGAGGATTGATAATGTTCGCATTATGGTTAACAATAACCTTGTCCCCGTTGATTTTGTTGTCTTGGATATTGAATGCAATGCATCTTGTCCCATTATATTGGGAAGACCTTTTCTTCGAACTGTTGGTGCTATTATTGATATGAAGGAAGGGAATATTAAGTATCAATTTCCTCTCAAGAAAGGTATGGAACACTTCCCTAGAAAGAGAATGAAGTTACCTTATGATTCTATTATTAGAACAAAGGGAAATTATGATGTTGATGCTTCATCTCTTGATAACACTTGATTCACACTTTCTGCGCCTAGCTGAAAGGCGTTAAAGAAAAGCGCTTATGGGAGACAACTCATTATTTTACTTCTGCACTTTTATTTTATATTTGAGTCTTGGAAGTTGTTACTACTGTAGCAAAATCTCCTTATCTTTATTTTATTGCATTGTTGTGCCAAGTAAAGTCTTTGATAGTAGGGTTGATACTAGATTTGGATTACTGCGCAGAAACAGATTTCTTGCTGTCACGAAATTTAGCAGCCCCATCCGTAGGTAATTTAGAAAAATCTGCCAATTTACGTGCGTGATCCTCAGATATGTACGCAACTTTCATTCAATTTGAGCATTTTCATCTGAGCAAGATAAGTGCCCCAGAAAAATTCGTCTTTACGGACTGTTCTGTTTTGACAGATTCTGCCTTTTATTTCGCATTGCCTGTTTTGCTATGTTTGATGGATTTCTTTGTTCCATTAACTTTCAGTAGCTTTGTGCAATGTCCAGAAGTGTTAAGAATGATTATGTCACCTCTGAATATGTGAATTTTCGATTATGCACTAACCCTCTAATGAGTTTGTTTTGAGTTTGGTGTGGAGGAAGATTTCAAGGGTCAAGAGAGGAGGATGATACAATATGATCAAGAAGAGTGAAAAGTCTAAGCTTGGGGATGCCCCCGTGGTTCATCCCTGCATATTTTAAGAAGACTCAAGCATCTAAGCTTGGGGATGCCCAAGGCATCCCTTTCTTCATCGACAACTTATCAGGTCACCTCTAGTGAAACTATATTTTTATTCTGTCACATCTTATGTGCTTTACTTGGAGCGTCTGTATGTTTTTGTTTTTGTTTTTGTTTGAATAAAATCGGATCCTAGCATTCTTTGTTTGGGAGAGAGACACGCTCCGATGTTGCATATGAACACATGTGTTCTTAGCTTTACTTTTAATGTTCATGGCGAAGGATGAAACTGCTTCGTTCATTGTTATATGGTTGGAAACAGAAAATGCTTCATGTGGTAATTGGTATAATGTCTTGAATAATTTGATACTTGGCAATTTTTGTGCTCATATAGATCATGTTTAAGCTCTTGCATCATGTACTTTGCACCTATTAATGAAGAACTACATAGAGCTTGTTAAAATTTGGTTTGCATGATTGGTCTCTCTAGAGTCTAGATATTTTCTCGGTTAAGGTGTTTGAACAACAAGGAGACAGCGTAGAGTCTTATAATGCTTGCAATATGTTCTTATGTAAGTTTTGCTGTACCGGTTTATACTTGAGTTTGCTTCAAACAACCTTGCTAGCCTAAGCCTTGTATTGAGAGGGATTTCTTCTCGTGCATCCAAATCCTTGAGCCAAAAACTATGCCATTTGTGTCCACCATACCTACCTACTACATGGTATTTCTCTGCCATTCCAAAGTACATTACTTGAGTGCTACCTTTAAAATTCTATCCTTTGTCTTTGCAATATATAGCTCATGGGAAAATAGCCTTAAAAACTATTATGGTGAAGAATATGTACTTATGTATCTTATTTCCTAATAAGTTGCTTGTTGAGCGGTAACCATGTTTCTGGGGACGCCACCAACTATTACACCTTTGTTGAATATCATGTGAGTTTCTATGCATGTTCGTCTTGTCTGAAGTAAGGGTGATTTATCATGATCAAACGGTTTGAGTATGCATATTGTTAGAGAAGAACATTGGGCCGCTAACTAAAGCCATGAATCATGGTGGAAGTTTCAGTTTGGACAATTAATCCTCAATCTCTTATGAGAATATTATCTGTTGTTCAATGCTTATGCATTAAAAGAGGAGTCCATTATCTATTGTATATGTTGTCCCGGTATGGATGTCTAAGTTGAGAATAATCAAAAAAGAGAAATCAAATGCGATCTTTCTCCTTAGACCTTTGTACAGGCGGCATAGAGGTACCCCTTTGTGACACTTGGTTGAAACATATGTTATGCAATGATAATCCATGTAACTCCAAGCTAATTAGAACAAGGTGCGAGCACTATTGGTAATCTATGCATGAGACTTGCAACTTATAGGATGTCTTATACATAACACATATGATTTATTACTACCGTTGACAAAATTGTTTCTATGTTTTCAAAATGAAAAGCTCTAGCACAAAAATAGTAATCCATGCTTCCCTCTGCGAAGGGCCTATCTTTTACTTTATGTTGAGTCAGTTTACCTACTTCTTTCTATCTTAGAAGCAAACACTTGTGTCAACTGTGCATTGATTCTTACATGTTTACCTATTGCACTTGTTATATTACTTTGTGTTGACAATTATCCATGAGATATACATGTTGAAGTTGAAAGCAACTGTTGAAACTTATATCTTCCTTTGTGTTGCTTCAAAGCTTTCTACTAAGAATCTATTGCTTTATGAGTTAACTCTTTTGAAAGTCTTATTGATGCTTGTCTTGAAAGTACTATTCATGAAAAGTCTTTGCTATATGATTCAGTTGTTTATTCATTATCTTTACCATTGCTTCGAATCACTGCATTCATCGCATATGCTTTACAATAGTATTGATCAAGATTATGATAGCATGTCACTTCAGAAATTATCCTTGTTATCGTTTACCTACTCGAGGGCGAGTAGGAACTAAGCTTGGGGATGCTTGATACGTCTCAAACGTATCTATAATTTCTTATGTTCCATGCTACTTTTATGATGATACTCACATGTTTTATACACACTTTATGTCATTATTATGCATTTTCCGGCACTAACCTATTGACGAGATTCCGAAGAGCCGATTGCTTGTTTTCCGCTGTTTTTGGTTTCAGAAATCCTACAAAGGAAATATTCTCGGAATTGGATGAAATCAACGCCCAGGGTCTTATTTTTCCATTGAGCTTCCAGAAGACCGAAAGGGTTACGAAGTGGGGCGACGAGGCGCCGCCACCATAGGGCCGCGCGGCCAGAGGGGGGCCCGTGTCGCCCTATGGTGTGGGCCCCTCGTCAGCCCTCCGACTCCGCCCTTCCGCCTACTTATAGCCTTCGTCGCGAAAACCCCAGTACCGAGAGCCACGATACGGAAAACCTTCCAGAGACGCCGCCGCCGCCAATCCCATCTCGGGGGATTCAGGAGATCGCCTCCGGCACCCTGCCGGAGAGGGGAATCATCTCCCGGAGGGCTCTTCATCACCATGATCGCCTCCGGATTGATGTGTGAGTAGTTCACCCCTGGACTATGGGTCCATAGCAGTAGCTAGATGGTTGTCTTCTCCTCATTGTGCTATCATGTTAGATCTTGTGAGCTGCCTATCATGATCAAGATCATCTATTTGTAATGCTACATGTTGTGTTTGTTGGGATCCGATGAATATGGAATACTATGTCAAGTTGATTATCAATCTATCATATATGTGTTGTTTATGTTCTTGCATGCTCTTCGTTGCTAGTAGAGGCTCTGGCCAAGTTGATACTTGTAACTCCAAGAGGGAGCATTTATGCTCGATAGTGGGTTCATGCCTCCATTGAATCTGGGACAGTGACAGAAAGTTCTAAGGTTGTGGATGTGCTGTTGCCACTAGGGATAAAACATCAATGCTTTGTCTAAGAATATTTGAGTTGATTACATTACGCACCATACTTAATGCAATTGTCTGTTGTTTTCAACTTAATACTGTAAGGGGTGCGGATGCTAACCCGAAGGTGGACGTTTTAGGCATAGATGCATGCTGGATAGCGGTCTATGTACTTTGTCGTAATGCCCTGATTAAATCTCATAGTAGTCATCGTGATATGTATGTGCACTGTTATGCCCTCTCTATTTGTCAATTGCCCAACTGTAATTCGTTCACCCAACATGCTATTTCTTATCGGAGAGACACCACTAGTGAACTATGGACCCCGGTCCATTCTTTTACATCTGAAATACAATCTACTCGCAATACTTGTTCTTTATCGTTCTTCGCAAACAAACATCATCTTCCACACTATACATTTAATTCTTTGTTTACAACAAGTCGGTGAGATTGACAACCTTACTGTTACGTTGGGGCAAAGTACTTTGATTGTGTTGTGCAGGTTCCACGTTGGCGCCGGAATCCCTGGTGTTGCGCCGCACTACACTCCATCACCAACGACCTTCACGTGATCCTTGACTCCTACTGGTTCGATAACCTTGGTTTCTTACTGAGGGAAAACTTGCTGTTGTACGCATCACACCTTCCTCTTGGGGTTCCCAAAGGACGTGTGCTTCACGCGTATCACCTATCCCACGAAGGAATAGCTCTCTCACTTGTGGTAGACTTTGAGGTAGCCTCCAAACCTTCACAATCTTGTCAGGAGCAAATCCACAGCCCGGATGCTTCCAGACCACTCTTGCCCACCTAGGGTTTCCAAGAAACCCTAGAGAGCAAGCTTCTTGATGAATACAAGGGGGAATGAGATTTGGCTTGGTAGAACAGTAGATCGGGTCCTCCTCTATCGTTTCCCCGGAGGGATTTGAGTTTGGGTGGAGGAGGAGGGAGATCTGAGGCTTTTGGTGTTTCTAACAATGGAGTATGGGAGAGAGAGCTCAAGAAAAGCTTGTAGTGTAGTGCCTACCCCTTCAGAGGTAGGAGAAGGGGTATTTACAGTGTTTCTTGAATTCTCGCCGTTGCTCACTTGCCACGTCAGCAGATTTCCCGAGAAACCCGGTCAACCGGATTTGGCGCCGGACAGGCCGGCGCACGGGCCGGTCAGACCGGGCCAGCGTCCGGACCGGCCGGTTTCAGCCGGAGCTGGGACCGGGTCTCGACCGGGCGAGCTTCTGAGGCGTACTGGACTACGCCCGGTTGGCTCAAGCGTGGAGGCCGGTTGGACGCCAGGGCGCCCGGTCCGACACCTGGTCCGACCGGGCCAGCGACCGGATCGGCCGGTCCAAACCGGGCTGACGATCGGACACTGACCGGGTGCGCGCCCACCCTTACTGGACTCTGCCCGGTTGGCCCAAGCGCTGGGGCCGGTCGGCGCCGGGCTGGCCGGTGCCAGGGCCGGTCTGACCGGGCCAGGGACCGGCCAAACTCTGGAAATCCTTCGTTGATTTTTCATCGAAGTGGGGGTCTCCCATTGCCTTCTTGTTCCATTGATACACCATTATACCTCTTTGGCTAATACCTGGGAATCATCTTGTAGACATGTATTAGTCCAAATACTCTAGCACGGTGTCATAGTTACCAAAATAATGGATAAGGGTAAAATACCCTTACAATCTCCCCCTTTTTGTTATACGATGACAAACCGAGCTAGAGTCACATATAGATATTATGATAAGCTTTAAACCTTGATTCCATATGAGATATTAAGACAGCTCCCCCATAATGTGTGCACTTGAAGAATTTGCGTTTGAATGCAAAGTGCACCATTCGTGGAATATGAGAAGCTCCCCCAATATCTTTAGGAAACAAGCATGGTATGGACATGTGCATATCAAGATATATGAGCATAACACATAACCATCCCAACATAGAGGTTAAGCATATAAGTACATGACCATACACGAATTACTTAAAGTAGCAAATGGTTCTTGGAATGAAAAACAACCAAATAAGCACAAGCCAAATAAGAAGCAAATAAAATGTCAAGCATGGCTTGTGCAACCAAGGAACCCCGTGATCCTAGACTCTACTCTCTTCTCCCCCTTTGGCATCGGAACACCAAAAAGGCGAAGAAAAAAAGTAGGGATGCTAGCGCTCTCATCAATAGAACTCGGTCCCGGCGGGTGGAGAGCTTCCATCACCATCAGCATCATCATCCTCTTCATCATACTGGTCCTCGTCTTCATCATCATTGTTTCTATGTCCAGAAGTATCAGGATCCTGAGCATACCGAGGAGGAAAACCACCAAAAGTGTATATGGAGGGATCAAAGTTCTGGAACATCTCATCAGTAATGGGAGGCATCTCCCAGTTAGGTGCATGCACAGGCTCCATCTCAGGACCAGGAGGAGGAACAAGAGCATTTCTGGCAGCCATGAAGTCATTTTGGCGCCGCCTAGTTTCCTGGTTCAAGGCAAGGCTTTGATGTGCAACATCATTGGTATTTTTGCACATCTGCCACAAGCTGGAGAAGAACCGTGAGACACCATGCTGTGGGCGCCAAGAGTAGCTGGAGCTAGCAGGGTCATGACTTTCCTTGGACCGGCGCTCAGAAGGCATCATGGAAGGGACGTCCGGTCTATCTCCTTGGATAGGTACCTTGAAGGCTTCCATCTTGACCCGTTGATCTTGCGTATTCTTAGGTGTTGGCACAACCTTGTTGATGAGCAACTGAATGTACTGAGCATAATTTGGAGTCATCCTTTCGCGAACAGAGCGCCTCAGTTCACAGTAGAGAAGGTTACAACCATCAATGGTCTTCTGGTGCTCAGGGTGGCAGTAGTACATCAAGTTCAGATGGTATGCACGACATTCACTTGTATCTCCGGACTTGCTAATGAGATTCTCACGGAATAGCTTGGCAAGTACAAGGTAGGAGTAGTACATGCCGGAGATAGTGGGAGGGCCAGCTGTTGGTTCTGGAGGATAGCAGAAGGAAATGTCCCCTTTATTGAACTTGTTCTGAGAGTATATCTTGAAACCACGATCACGACCACCACCAAACCCCATGGCTTCACAGAACTCAAGAGAGTTGCAAGTATATTTTTCTTGTCCTGTCATCCAAGTCATAGTGCGAGCTGCGTCATCATGAAAAAACACAGTGCAGTGAAATTGCCTCACAAGGATTGGACAATAGCACCCATCAGTAGGCGTCAAGCACATGAGATCAAATAGCCCCATCCGCTTCAAGGTAGCAACCACAAAGCGATACTTGGTGGCTTCATGCATTGTAAGAACATCCTTGATGGCCTTGGTCATCACAACAGTCCCATTCTTCATGCACTCTGGGACGTTGTAGTACTCATCCCACAACACTTGTTGTGTCTTGGTCCAGAAAAACTTATCTCCATGAGTGTAAGTGGGTTCCACAAAGCGATATGGGTTGTCATCTCGAAGTCTTCTCCATGCCCCAACATGTACTGTGCCAACATTAAATGTTGGTACTTTCTCTATAAGGTCATCCTCCTGGGCTTCTTGTTTGTCTTTCCTCTTATTGCCAACTGTCTTGGTTCTTCCCTGAGCGGAGCTGCCAGTGCCAGTAGTCTGAGGTGCTTTATAAGGCACGCGGCCGCTAGAACGGCGTCCTGGAGGCACCGTAGGCCATCCTCTTTTGGCAAGAGTGCCACGGTCATCACCACTCCAATCATCCGAAGACATGGTCCTCTTTGCTCAAGGAAACAAGGAGAACACTTAGAGAGGGCTTGAGGGCCAAATCCCCAAGATCTCCAAATGTGGCTTGAGAGGCACCAAATCCTTTGGTGGAGATGCTTGAGAGATCCCGATCTATGATTGGGTGAAGTTTGAGGGAATTCTAGTGGTGGGAAGGCCCTAGGATGAGGTGGAGATGACAGAGGTGGCGCCCATGGTGTGTGTGGAGGAGGGGGGAAGTGAGGAAGAAGATCCCCAAAGGGTACCCTCCTCCCCACTTATCCAGCCGCGCGACAGGCGCACAGCCCGGTCGACCGGGTTATTGACCGTGCGGCCCGGCGCACAGCCCGGGTCCGACCGGATGGGTGACCGGCCACCTCATTTTGCCTCGTTTTTGCCCCTAACCTTTGTGCATTTGTGCGTGTATGCTCAGACGATGACATGTACATATAGATAGATAGATGTATGGTGAGATGAGCATAGACATGGGGTAGGAAACACAAGGTTTTCTAGGCATACCCATTTGAGTGAAATCCGAACAAGATGTAAATAGCAACAACGGGCATGATTCGAAATATATCAAGAATCATAAATCATTTTGAAATGGTTTTGCAATAAGATCATTTAGGCTTATATAGTGAAATCAATTTGCAATTGAGGCTTAATGAGGGGCGGGGAATTACTCCCCCTATGTGAAAGCGCAAATGTCATGTGACCTCGAAGAGACATGCTTGGGTCCATATAATGACATTGGGTCTATTTATGTTGCACACATAGGTATGCATCATACCAAGACATGGTAAGATGACTATCCCCATATGTGTTGTGCCTCTAAGCTAGATAGCAAGATAAATGCAAGAATATAATGCAAGAAGTTATTCAATCTAAGTTTTTAGGATCAAGAATACCAAGTTCTCCTCTCAAGTTAACAAACCGGGCTTCATCCAAAGGCTTAGTGAAAATATTCGCCAATTGGTATGTTGTCCCCACATGAGTGAGATCAATGTCCCCATTAGCAACATGGTCACGTAGGAAGTGATGGCGAATGTCAATGTGTTTGGTGCGACAATGTTGAACCGGGTTATTGGCGATCTTTATTGCACTTTCATTGTCACATAGAAGAGGCACCGTACCAAGAGACACACCATAGTCTTTCAAGGTTTGCTTCATCCATAACAATTGAGTGCAACAAGATGCCGCGGATATATATTCAGCTTCGGCGGTGGATAAAGCGGTGGAGTTTTGTTTCTTGGATGACCAACTCACCAATGACCGTCCAATAAATTGGCAAGCCCCGGAGGTAGACTTCCGGTCAACCTTATCACCGGCCCAATCGGAATCCGAGTAGCCAATGAGTTCAAAGGTTGACCCCTTTGGATACCATAGCCCGAGAGTAGGAGTGAGAACAAGGTATCTTAGAATCCGTTTGACCGCCATCAAATGGCTCTCCTTAGGAGCAGATTGAAAATGAGCACACATCCCTACACTTAGCATGATATCCGGCCTAGAGGCACAAAGGTAGAGCAAAGATCCTATCATGGAGCGGTATACCTTTATATCCACATCCTTCTCACCATCACATGAGCCAAGTTGCCCCTTCACGGGCATGGGTGTCTTCATTGGGCTCGCATTGGTCATGTTGAACTTCTTGAGCATGTCCTTCACATAGTTTTCTTGAGAGATGATGGTACCTTTTGCAAGTTGCCTCACTTGGAAGCCTAGGAAGAACTTCAACTCTCCCATCATGGACATCTCAAATTTCCTAGTCATCAATAGCTCAAAAGCTTTGTTATGATTGGGGTTAGTTCCACCAAAGATAATATCATCAATATATATTTGACATATAAATAAGCCACCCCCTTTAACCCGTTTGGTGAAAAGGGTGGAATCGACCGTACCCATGCAAAACCCATCATGTAGTAAGAAATCCCTAAGGAACTCATACCAAGCACGTGGAGCTTGCTTGAGACCGTAGAGTGCCTTATGGAGTAAATACACGTGGTTGGGTCGGCGTGGGTCTTCGAAACCAGGGGGTTGAGCCACATATGCGGTTTCTTTTAGGGGACCATTCAAAAATGCACTTCTCACATCCATTTTATATAGTTTGAAATTGTGGAAAGATGCAAATGCAAGCAAAAGACGAATAGCTTCAAGACGGGCTACCGGCGCAAAGGTGTCCTCAAAATCCATACCTTCTATTTGGGCAAACCCTTGCGCCACTAACCTTGCTTTGTTTCGTATGACAATGCCATTCTCATCTTGCTTGTTCTTGAATACCCATTTGGTCCCAATAACATTGATGCGATGATCCTTAGGTCTCTCAACTAGAGACCATACTTCATTACGAGTGAAACACTCCAATTCTTCCTGCATGGCAATTAACCAATCCGGATCAACCAAGGCTTCATGTACATTGAGTGGTTCAAAACTAGACACAAAAGCATGGTGTTGACAATAAGTGATAAGTAATGCATGGTGTCTACGAGTTACCACTCCTTTTGATATGCTACCAAGGACTTGATCTACTTTCATGTCACTTGCCCTTGTAGCGGCCTTGATCTTCCGAATGGTTCCTTCATGATCAATGAACTCATCTCTTGCTAGTACTTTATCATGAGGGACCACTTGAGCTTGATCATGAGTTGAGGATGTCTCTTGATCATCATCATGGTCTTGCTCAGTGGAATGAGGACTTTCTTCTTGTTCTTCGGAATGTGACTCATCTTGAGTGGAGGATGGTTCTTGAGTTGCACTTGATGGTTCGGCTTGAGTTGAGCTAGGCTCCACTTGAGCCGTGCTTGATACTTCTACTCCATCACTTCGATCATCAGTATGAACTTCTGTGGGCCGGATGTCTCCAATGCCCATAAGCTTTATGGCATTAGAAGGATCATCATCATTACCTGCAACACATGGAACAACTTGCTCCACTTGGGAGCCATTATGCTCCAAGAACACCACATCACAAGATACTTCAATAGCCCCAGTGGACATGTTGTAGTATCTATAGGCGTGGGAGTTCTCCGCATATCCAACAAATGTGCCCTCAATAGTTCTAGTTTCAAATTTACCGAGCTTCCCTTTGTTGTTCTTAACAAGACATTTGCATCCAAAGACACGAATGTACATGACGTTAGGATTGTTACCTGTGAGAAGCTCGTATGGATTTTTGTTGTGGAGGGGGCGAAGGAAGAGCCGGTTGGAGTAGTGGACAGCCGTAGAGATGGCTTCTCCCCAAAAGTTGTGGGGTGAGTTGAATTCACTCAACATGGTTCTTGCTCTCTCAATGATAGTCCGGTTCTTCCTTTCAACAACACCATTTTGTTGAGGGGTGTATGGCGCCGAGAACTTATGCTTGATGCCCTCATCATCAACAAACTCTTGCATGGTGTAGTTCTTGAACTCGGTGCCATTGTCAGTCATAATTGCCTTGATCTCGGATTCATACATACGTTGAGCTTTCTTGGCGAAGGTGATGAACTCTCTATAGGTCTCGTCCTTAGACTTAAGGAGAAAGACCCAAGAGTATCTTAAGTAATCATCAACAATGACAAGTCCATACTTGCTCCCACCAAGAGTATCATAATGTGATGGCCCAAAGAGATCCAAATGAAGGAGCTCCAATGGCCTAGATGTGGTGACGATACTCTTGATAGGATGTTTCTTCTTGAGTTGCTTTCCGGCTACACATACACTGCAAACACGATCTTTCTCAAAAGAAATGCCGGTTAGTCCCACAATGTGCTCACCCTTTAGGAGTTGTTTGAGATTTCTCATGTTAACATGACCAAGGCGGCGATGCCACAACCAACCTTCGTCATATTTAGCCGCCATTAGACATGTGGAGGGAGAGGGGCTCTCTTTCGAGAGGTCAACCACATAAAGGTTGTTCTCCACATATCAAACAAGGACCAATTTGAGATTGTCACTCCTAAATACTTTCACACAATAATTAGTAAAATATGAATTGTAACCGGCATCTGCAAGGTGATATATAGAAAGCAAATTATAGCCAAGGGATTCAACAAGCATGACCGTCTCAAGGCACAAGTCCTTAGAGATTGCCACCTTTCCATACCCAAGTACCTTTCCCTTTGAATTGTCACCAAAGGTGATGCTTGACTTCTTGTTTATATCTTCAATTAATTGGTCAAGCACACCTCTTCCTCCGGTCATATGATTGGTGCATCCACTATCAAACACCAATTTTGGACCACCGGAGGAATATCCCTACAAGATCAAGTAGAGGATTTAGGAACCCATTGATTAATGGGTTCCTTTGAAATGGCAACAATATATTTTGGTACCCAAATTGAGTACCCTCTATAAGCATGGCCACTACGAGGGACAACATAGTTAGCATAAACATCACCATAATAATCAACAAATAAAGCATAGTGATTGTTTGGCCCCGTGCGGTCACCACTAGTGGCTTTGCCCTTTGAGGCTTTGCCATCATTAGTGACATTCTTGTTCTTTTCTTGAGCGGGCTTCTCCTTCTTGTAGTTCTTCTTCTTGTGGGACTTGGAAACATATCCAAGTCCAAACTTTTGATTGTTTGACCTTTGCTTACTCAAGAGGTCATCCAATCCCATCTTGTTCTTGGCGGTGGTGAACTTTGCAAGTTCCTTTGTTAACCTAACATTTTTCTCAAGAATAGATGCTTGCTCACAAGAAGATTCATTAGGATGATATTCGAGACCATATTTGGTCACCAAGGATTCAAGATAGGCATTGGTCTCAACATGCAAAGAGAGTTCCTCTTGTAAACGAACATGTTCCTCAACAAGCTTAGCATGCTCACTAGTAAAGGAGGTGGAGGAACTAGCAACCTTTTCAACAACAATGGGATCCTTCATTGATCCAAGATCCTTCTTGTAGGTTTCTTGGAGTAGAGGTGTAAAGAATGGACCGGGGTCCACAGTTCACTAGAGGTGTCTCTCCCATAAGATAGCATGTTGGGTGAACAAATTACAGTCGGGCAATTGACAAATAGAGAGGGCATAACAATGCACATACATGACATGATGAATATAGTGAGATTTAATTGGGCATTACGACAAAGTACATAGACCGCTATCCAGCATGCATCTATGCCTAAAAAGTCCACCTTCGAGGTTATCATCCGAACCCCTTCCGGTATTAAGTTGCAAAACAACAGACAATTGCATTAAGTATGGTGCGTAATGTAATCAATAACTACATCCTCGGACATAGCATCAATGTTTTATCCCTAGTGGCAACAAGCACATCCACAACCTTAGAACTTTCTGTCACTGTCCCAGATTTAATGGAGGCATGAACCCACTATAGAGCATAAATACTCCCTCTTGGAGTTAAGAGCAAAAACTTGGCCAGAGCCTCTACTAATAACGGAGAGCATGCAAGATCATAAACAAAACATAGGTAATAGATTGATAATCAACATAACATAGTATTCTCTATCCATCGGATCCCGACAAACACAACATATAGAATTACGAGATAGATGATCTTGATCATGTTAGGCAGCTCACAAGATCCGACAATGAAGCACATGAGGAGAAGACAACCATCTAGCTACCGCTATGGACCCATAGTCCAGGGGTGAACTACTCACTCATCACTCCGGAGGCGACCATGGCGGTGAAGAGTCCTCCGGGAGATGAATCCCCTCTCCGGCAGGGTGCCGGAGGTGATCTCCGGAATCCCCCGAGATGGGATTGGCGGCGGCGGCGTCTCGCAAGGTTTTCCGTATCGTGGCTCTCGCATGCGGGGGTTTCGCGACGAAGGCTTTAAATAGGCGGAAGGGCAGGTAAAGGGGCGTCACGAGGGGCCCACACCACAGGCCGGCGCGGCCAGGGCCTGGGCCGCGCTGCCCTGGTGTGTCGCCACCTCGTGGCCCCACTTCGACTCTCCCTCGGTCTTCTGGAAGCTTCGTGGCAAAATAGGACCCTGGGCGTTGATTTCGTCCAATTCCGAGAATATTTCTTTACTAGGATTTCTGAAACCAAAAACAGCGAGAAAACAAAGCAACCGGCTCTTCGGCATCTCGTTAATAGGTTAGTGCCGGAAAATGCATAAATACGACATATAATGTGTATAAAACATGTAGATATCATCAATAATGTGGCATGGAACATAAGAAATTATCGATACGTCGGAGACGTATCAGCATCCCCAAGCTTAGTTCCTGCTCATCCCGAGCAGGTAAACGATAACACAGATAATTTCTGGAGTGACCACTACTAGGAAAAGGGCAATCAGTGGCGCACCACTTTTACCCATCAGTGGCGCACTAGTGGTGCGCCACTGTTATCACGCCACTGCTAACTTTTAGTAGTGGCGCACTAGTGGTGCGCCATTGCTATTTGGCTTAGCAGTGGCGCACCAGGTAGTGCGCCACTACTAGCTTCATGGTGCGCCACTCCTAAACGTCTGAGGTGCGCCACTGGATAGAAAAAAGGTGCGCCACTACTAAAATTTGAAATTCTAGATCTAGATCTGGATCGGGATCTGGATCTGGATCTGGCACATTTCGTTTCGAATTTTTTTGGCTGGTTATTTTTTCTCGTTCTTGCTAGAATTATTTTTGCAATGTTCATTCTCATTTTTCTTAGCCTAGCCGCCGGTGGTGATGGATGAGGGACGTAGGAGAGGTGAAGAGAGGTGAGGAGATGTAGGAGAGGATGAAGAAGAGGACGAAGGATGGAAGTAATGGAGGCTAGAGGGTCGCCTGAGGGTCGTCGGAGAGTAAGGTCACCGGAGCTCGCCGGAAAGTAAGGTCACCGGAGCTCGACATAGTGGAGGAGGTCGCCGGAGTGAAAGGAGGAGAGGAGAGGAGGAGGTCGCCGGAGTGAAAGGAGGAGAGGAGAGGAGGAGGTCGCCGGAGTGAAAGGAGGAGAGGAGAGGAGGAGGTCGCCGGAGTGAAAGGAGGAGAGGAGAGGAGGAGAGCAGGAGGAGGAGAGGAGAATGAAAGCACGAGGATGAGGGAGGAGGGAGGAGGGGGTTAAGTGGCCGGCTCCTCCATTTTGAAATTCGTGGGCGGGAAGCTTAGCAGTGGCGCACCAAGGCATGGGTGCGCCACCGCTATTTTTTTTCTATTTTTTGCCAAAAATCTAAAACCTGAAAAAAGTCCTGTTTCTGTTTTGAATTTGACGAATCCATTTTTTCTCCAAACGGCCGTAGGCGGTTGAATTCGAATAGGAAATTTCGCGTAGATCGATTTTGATATAAAAAAGTTTTTCATCGGAGGTCGTATGCAACCAGAAATCCCGTTTTACCGAAACATGACGCCATTTTGCATAATATATCAAAATTCATTTTTTTCAATTTTCACTAAACCTAGATGACATATTACATGGGCATTTCAAAGGATTTAATTTTTTGAATTTTCTATCTATTTCTTTTATTTTTTGCAAACTCCAAAAAGGCGATCCACGGGGGGGGTGTGGAAATGTTTGGGCACCACTTAGCAGTGGCGCACCAAGCATGGTGCGCCACTACTAAGTGATGCCCAAACATTTCCATCCTCCCCTTTACATAGTAATGGCGCACCATGTAGAGGTGCGCCACTCGCTACAAAAAATAGTTGTGGCGCACCTCTACACGGTGCGCCATTGCTATGTATAAGGCTGGGTCAAACCCATGGTCAAACTTAGTGGTGGCGCACCGCGGAGAGGTGCGCCACTACTACATTTTTAATAGTGGCCCACCACTTTCCGGTGCGCCACTGCTAAGTAGTAGTGGCGCACTGCCCTCTTGGTGCGCCACTAACACCCATCTTACGGCTAGGCTTTTTCCTAGTAGTGGACATGCCATCATAACCTTGATCATACTATTGTAAACATATGTAATGAATGCAGCGATCAAAACAATGGTAATGACATGAGTAAAAAACTGAATCATAAAGCAAAGACTTTTCATGAATAGTACTTAAAGACAAGCATCAATAAGTCTTGCATAAGAGTTAACTCATAAAGCAATGAATCAAAGTAAAGGTATTGAAGCAACACAAAGGAAGATTAAGTTTCAGCGGTTGCTTTCAACTTGTAACATGTGTATCTCATGGATAATTGTCAACATAGAGTAATATAACAAGTGCAATATGCAAGTATGTAGGAATCAATGCACAGTTCACACAAGTGTTTGCTTCTTGAGGTGGAGAGAAATAGGTGAACCGACTCAACATAAAAGTAAAAGAAAGGTCCTTCAAAGAGGAAAGCATCGATCGCTATATTTGTGCTAGAGCTTTTATTTTGAAAACAAGAAACAATTTTGTCAACGGTAGTAATAAAGCACATGTATTATGTAAATTATATCTTACAAGTTGCAAGCCTCATGCATAGTATACTAATAGTGCCCGCACCTTGTCCTAATTAGCTTGGACTACCGGATCATCGCAATACACATGTTTTAACCAAGTGTCACAATGGGGTACCTCCATGCCGCATGTACAAAGGTCTAAGGAGAAAGCTCGCATTTTGGATTTCTCGCTTTTGATTATTCTCAACTTAGACATCCATACCGGGACAACATGGACAACAGATAATGGACTCCTCTTTAATGCATAAGCATGTGGCAACAATTAGTGTTCTCATATGAGATTGAGGATATATGTCCAAAACTGAAACTTCCACCATGATTCATGGCTTTAGTTAGCGGTCCAATGTTCTTCTCTAACAATATGCATGCTCCAACCATTAAGGTGGTAGATCTCTCTTACTTCAGACAAGACGGACATGCATAGCAACTCACATGATATTCAACAAATAATAGTTGATGGCGTCCCCAGAAGCATGGTTATCGCACAACAAGCAACTTAATAAGAGATAAAGTGCATAAGTACATATTCAATACCACAATAGCTTTTAAGCTATTTGTCCCATGAGCTATATATTGTAAAGGTCAAGAATGGAAATTTTAAAGGTAGCACTCAAGCAATTTACTTTGGAATGGCGGAGAAATACCATGTAGTAGGTAGATATGGTGGACACAAATGGCATAGTGGTTGGCTCAAGGATTTGGATGCATGAGAAGTATTCCCTCTCGATACAAGGTTTAGGCTAGCAAGGTTATTTGAAACAAACACAAGGATGAACCGGTGCAGCAAAACTCACATAAAAGACATATTGTAAACATTATAAGACTCTACACCGTCTTCCTTGTTGTTCAAAACTCAATACTAGAGATTATCTAGACTTTAGAGAGACCAAATATGCAAACCAAATTTAGCAAGCTCTAGGTGTTTCTTCATTAATGGGTGCAAAGTATATGATGCAAGAGCTTAAACATGAGCACAACAATTGCCAAGTATCAAATTATTCAAGACATTTTAGAATTACTACATGTAGCATTTCCCAATTCCAACCATATAACAATTTAACGAAGAAGATTCAACCTTCGCCATGAATACTATGAGTAAAGCCTAAGGACATACTTGTCCATATGCAACAGCGGAGCGTGTCTCTCTCCCACACAATGAATGCTAGGATCCATTTTATTCAACCAAAACAAAAACAAAAACAAACCGACGCTCCAAGCAAAGCACATAAGATGTGATGGAATAAAAATATAGTTTCGGGGAGGAACCCGATAATGTTGTCGATGAAGAAGGGGATGCCTTGGGCATCCCCAAGCTTAGACGCTTGAGTCTTCTTAAAATATGCAGGGGTGAACCACCGGGGCATCCCCAAGCTTAGAGCTTTCACTCTCCTTGATCATATTGCATCATTCTCCTCTCTTGATCCTTGAAAACTTCCTCCACACCAAACTCGAAACAACTCATTAGAGGGTTAGTGCACAATAAAAATTAACATGTTCAGAGGTGACACAATCATTCTTAAAACTTCTGGACATTGCATAAATCTACTGGACATTAATGGATCAAAGAAATTCATCCAACATAGCAAAAGAGGCAATGCGAAATAAAAGGCAGAATCTGTCAAAACAGAACAGTCCGTAAAGATGGATTTTATCGAGGCACCAGACTTGCTCAAATGAAAATGCCCAAATTGAATGAAAGTTGCGTACATATCTGAGGATCACGCACGTAAATTGGCATATTTTTCTGAGCTACCTACAGAGAGGCAGGTCGAAATTCGTCACAGCAAAGAAATCTGTAACTGCGCAGTAATCCAAATCTAGTATGAACCTTACTATCAACGACTTTACTTGGCACAACAAAACACAAAACTAAGATAAGGAGAGGTTGCTACAGTAGTAAAAAACTTCCAAGACTCAAATATAAAACAAAAATACTGTAGTAAAAACATGGGTTGTCTCCCATAAGCGCTTTTCTTTAACGCCTTTCAGCTAGGCGCGTAAAGTGTATATCAAGTATTATCGAGAGACGAAGTATCAACATCATAATTTGTTCTAATAATAGAATCAAAAGGTAACTTCATTCTCTTTCTAGGGAAGTGTTCCATACCTTTCTTGAGAGGAAATTGATATTTAATATTACCTTCCTTCATATCAATGGTAGCACCAACGAGTTCGAAGAAAAGGTCTTCCCAATATAATGGGGCAAGATGCATTGCATTCAATATCCAAGACAACAAAATCAACGGGGACAAGGTTATTGTTAACGGTAATGCGAACATTATCAACTCTCCCCAAAGGTTTCTTTATAGCATTATCAACAAGATTAACATCCAAATAACAATTCTTCAATGGTGACAAGTCAAGCATATTATAAATTTTCTTGGGCATAACAGAAATACTTGCACCAAGATCACATAAAGCATTACAATCAAAGTCATTGACCTTCATATTAATGATGGGCTCCCAACCATCCTCTAGCTTTCTAGGAATAGAAGTTTCAAGTTTTAGTTTCTCTTCTCTAGCTTTTATGAGAGCATTTGTAATATGTTTTGTAAAAGCCAAGTTTATAGCACTAGCATTGGGACTCTTAGCAAGTTTTTGTAAGAACTTTATAACTTCAGAGATGTGGCAATCATCAAAATCCAAACCATTACAATCTAAAGCAATGGGATCATCATCCCCAATGTTGAAAAAAAATTTAGCAGTTTTATCACAGGCAGTTTCAGCAGTTTTAGCAGTTTCAGGCAGTTTTGCGGGCTTTGCAATAGGAGTAGTAACATCGCCAACACCAATTATTTTGCCATTGATAGTAGGAGGTGCAGCAACATGTGAATCATTAACATTACTAGTGGTGGTAATAGTCCAAACTTTAGCTACATATTTCTCTTTAGCTAGTTTTTCATTTTCTTCTCTTTCCCACCTAGCATGCAATTCGGCCATCAATCTTATATTCTCATTAATTCTAAATTGGATGGCATTTGCTGTAGTAACAATTTTATTTTCAATATCCTTATTAGGCATAACTTTCGATTTCAAAAGATCAACATCGCAGGCAAGACTATCAACCTTAGAAGCGAGAATATCAATTTTATTGAGCTTTTCCTCAACAGATTTGTTAAAAGCAGCTTTGTGTACTAATAAATTCTTTAAGCATAGCTTCAAGTCCAGGGGGTGTGTTCCTATTATTGTTGTAAGAATTCCCATAAGAATTAGCACTAACTCGTTACCATTATTATAAGGATATGGCCTATAGTTATTACTAGAATTGTTCCGATAAGCATTGTTGTTGAGATTATTATTTTTAATGAAGTTCACATCAACATGTTCTTCTTGGGCAACCAATGAAGCTAACGGAACATTATTAGGATCAACATTAGTCCTATCATTCACAAGCATAGACATAATAGCATCAATCTTATCACTCAAGGAAGAGGATTCTTCGACAGAATTTACCTTCTTACCTTGTGGAGCTCTTTCCGTGTGCCATTCAGAGTAATTGATCATCATATTATCAAGGAGATTTGTTGCTTCACCAAGAGTGATGGACATAAAGGTACCTCCAGCAGCTGAATCCAATAGGTTCCGCGAAGAAAAGTTCAGATCCTGCATAAAAGGTTTGGATGATCATCCAAGTAGTCGATCCATGGGTTGGGCAATTTTTAACCAAAGATTTCATTCTTTCCCAAGCTTGAGAAACATGTTCATTATCTAATTGTTTAAAATTCATTATGCTACTTCTCAAATATATGATTTTAGCAGGGGGATAATATCTACCAATAAAAGCATCCTTGCATTTAGTCCATGAATAAATACTATTCTTAGGCAGAGATAACAACCAATCTTTAGCTCTTCCTCTTAATGAGAAAGGAAACAATTTTAATTTTATAATGTCACCATCTACATCTTTATACTTTTGAATTTCACATAATTCAACAAAGTTATTGAGATGGGCAGCAGCATCATCAGAACTAACACCAGAAAATTGCTCTCGCATAACAAGATTCAAGAAAGCAGGTTTAATTTCAAAGAATTCTGCTTGTAGTAGCAGAGTGGAGCAATGGGTGTGCATAAGAAATCATTATTATTTGTGGTTGTGAAGTCACACAACTTAGTATTTTCAGGAGTGGCCATTTTAGCAGTAGTAAATGAAGCAAACTAGATAAAGTAAATGCAAGTAACTAATTTTTTTTTTTTTTGATATAGAGTGCAAGACAGTAAGTAAAGCTTGCAACTAATTTTTTTGTGTTTTGATATAATGCAGCAAACAAAGTAGTAAATAAAATAAAGCAAGACAAAAACAAAGTAAAGAGATTGGATTGTGGAGACTCCCCTTGCAGCGTGTCTTGATCTCCCCGCAACGGCGCCGTAAAAAGAGCTTGATGGCGTGTAACTCACACGTTCGTTGGGAACCCCAAGAGGAAGGTATGATGCGCACAGCAGCAAGTTTTCCCTCGAAAGAAACCAAGGTTTATCGAACCAGGAGGAGCCAAGAAGCACGTTGAAGGTTGATGGCGGCGGGATGTAGTGCGGCGCAACACCACAGATTCCGGCGCCAACGTGGAACCTGCACAACACAACCAAAGTACTTTGCCCCAACGAAACAGCGAGGTTGTCAATCTCACCGGCTTGCTGTAACAAAGGATTAGATGTATAGTGTGGATGATGATTGTTTGCAAGAACAGTAGAACAAGTATTGCAGTAGATTGTATTCGAGATGTAAAGAATGGACCGGGATCCACAGTTCACTAGAGGTGTCTCTCCCATAAGATAGCATGTTGGGCGAACAAATTACAGTCGGGCAATTGACAAATAGAGAGGGCATAACAATGCACATACATGACATGATGAATATAGTGAGATTTAATTGGGCATTACGACAAAGTACATAGACCGCTATCCAGCATGCATCTATGCCTAAAAAGTCCACCTTCAGGTTATCATCCGAACCCCTTCCATTATTAAGTTGCAAAACAACAGACAATTGCATTAAGTATGGTGCGTAATGTAATCAATAACTATATCCTCGGACATAGCATCAATGTTTTATCCCTAGTGGCAACAGCACATCCACAACCTTAGAACTTTCTCGTCATCGTCCCAGATTTAATGGAGGCATGAACCCACTATCGAGCATAAATACTCTCTCTTGGAGTTAAGAGCAAAAACTTGGCCGCAGCCTCTACTAATAACGGAGAGCATGCAAGATCATAAACAACACATAGGTAATAGATTGATAATCAACATAACATAGTATTCTCTATCCATCGGATCCCGACAAACACAACATATAGAATTACGGATAGATGATCTTGATCATGTTAGGCAGCTCACAAGATCCGACAATGAAGCACATGAGGAGAAGACAACCATCTAGCTACTGCTATGGACCCATAGTCCAGGGGTGAACTACTCACTCATCACTCCGGAGGCGACCATGGCGGTGAAGAGTCCTTCGGGAGATGAATCCCCTCTCCGGCAGGGTGCCGGAGGTGATCTCCAGAATCCCCCGAGATGGGATTGGCGGCGGCGGCGTCTCGGGAAGGTTTTCCGTATCGTGGCTCTCGGTACTGGGGGTTTCGCGACGAAGGCTTTAAGTAGGCGGAAGGGCAGGTAAAGGGGCGTCACGAGGGGCCCACACCATAGGCCGGCGCGGCCAGGGCCTAGGCCGCGCCGCCCTGGTGTGTCGCCACCTCGTGGCCCCACTTCGACTCTCCCTCGGTCTTCTGGAAGCTTCGTGGCAAAATAGGACCCTGGGCGTTGATTTCGTCCAATTCCGAGAATATTTCTTTACTAGGATTTCGAAACCAAAAACAGCGAGAAAACAACGAATCGGCTCTTCGGCATCTCGTTAATAGGTTAGTGCCGGAAAATGCATAAATACGACATATAATGTGTATAAAACATGTAGATATCATCAATAATGTGGCATGGAACATAAGAAATTATCGATACGTCGGAGACGTATCAGAAGGTACATCACATTTGGAGGGGTGGAGGTCCCACGAAGGATTCCCCACGCCACGAAGGCTCACCCTATTCTCCGGAGCCTATCCCACGAAGGAATAGTTCTCTCACTTGTGGTAGACTTTGAGGTAGCCTCCAAACCTTCACAATCTTGTCGAGAGCAAATCCACGGCCCGGATGCTTCCGGACCACTCTTGCCCACCTAGGGTTTCCAAGAAACCCTAGAGAGCAAGCTTCTTGATGAATAAAAGGGGGAATGAGATTTGGCTTGGTAGAACAGTAGATCAGGTCCTCCTCTATCGTTTCCCCGGAGGGATTTGAGTTTGGGTGGAGGAGGAGGGAGATCTGAGGCTTTTGGTGTTTCTAGCAATGGAGTATGAGAGAGAGAGAGCTCAAGAACAGCTTGTAGTGTAGTGCCTACCCCTTCAGAGGTAGGAGAAGGGGTATTTATAGTGTTTCTTGAATTCTGGCCGTTGCTCACTTGCCAGGTCAACAGATTCCCCGAGAAACCCGGTCAACCGGATTTGGCGCCGGACAGGCCGACGCACGGGCCGGTCAGACCGGGCCAGCGACCGGACCGGCCGGTTTCAACCGGAGCTGGGACCGGGTCTCGACCGGGCGGGCTTCTGAGGCGTACTGGACTACGCCCGGTTGGCTCAAGCGCGGAGACCGGTTGGACGTCGGGGCGCCCGGTCCGACACTCTGTCCGACCGTGCCTGCGACCGGATCGGCCGGTCCACACCGGGCTGACGACCGGACACTGACCGGGTGCGCGCCCACCCTTACTGGACTCTGCCCGGTTGGGTCAAGCGCTGGGGCCGGCCGGCGCCGGGCTGGCCGGTGCCAGGGCCGGTCTGACCGGGCCAGGGACCGGCCAAACTCTGGAAATCCTTCGTTGATTTTTCATCGAAGTGTGGTTGGTCTCCCATTGCCTTCTTGTTCCTTTTATACACCATTATACCTCTTTGGCTAATACCTAGGAATCATCTTGTAGACATGTATTAGTCCAAATACTCTAGCACGGTGTCATAGTTACCAAAATAATGGATAAGGGTAAAATACCCTTACACCTTTGTTGAACCTTTTATTGGAACATTCAATTTACTCTTCTCTTTATCTTTGTAATATTCTGCCAATACTACAGTGTGTGTTCGTGTTGTGACCAAACTATACCTTACCAATTATTGGCTATGACCAAGAGTTTGGTGTGTGTTTGGATGATTGCCAATTTTTTGGCAAGCCAATGCCCCACTGCCAACTGTAGCTCATTTTTTAGCCAATGTTCGCCAATTCAGGGACAAGTAACACGTCAACCAAAATTTTGGTTAGCCAAATCTTTGATAGGGATACCGTGAGCATAAACCAAACAAACCCTACATAAGATATTCTTAACTAAAAGTGACTTATGATGTGCACTGATAAGCGCAGATTGCACACCTTTGGGGAACCCCAAGAAGAATGTATGATGAGCACATTAGCAACTTTTCCCTCAGTAAGAAAGCAAGGTTTCATCGACCAGTAGGAGAAAGGCGTGACTTCTGAAGGTATTGCTAGCTGACTATTGGCAGGGCGCACTACCGGCGTCAGCAACAACGTGGAACCTGCACACAACACAACCAAAGTACTTTGCCCCAACTTACAGTGAGGTTGTCAATCTCACCGGTTTTGCTGAACACAAAGGATTAGACATATCGAGTGGAAAGAGATGTTTGCAGCAATTAGAGAGAACAGTGCTTGCAGAAAGTAAACAGAACAGGATTGCAGTGGATGAATTTATCAGTGTAAAAGAAAGGACCGGGGTCCACAGTTCACTAGAGGTGTCTCTCCATATAGATAAATAACATGCTGGGTGAACAAATTACAGCTGGGCAATTGACAGAATACCGACCATACATGACAAGATGATTACTATGAGATTCGTTTAGGCATTATAATATAATACATAGACCTTAATCCAACTGCGTCTATGACTAATAATTCACCTTCAGGTTAGCATCCGCACCCCTTCCGGTATAAAGTTGCAAGCAACAGACTATCGCATTAAGCAATGTGTGTAAAGTAAACAATAAAATTACCTTTGAATAAAACATTGTTTGGTTATCCCTAGTAGCAACACCACATCTACAACCTTAGAAGTTATAAAGTCACTCTTCCAGAAAACTAGAGATATGAACCTACTATCGAGCATAAATATCTCATCTTGGAGTCACAAGCATCTACTTGGCCAGAGTATCTACTAGCAACGGAGAGCATGCAAGATCACAAATAACATATGACAAGAATATATAATCGATCTCAACATAGTATTCAATATTCATCAGATCCCAACAAACACAACATGTAGCATTACATAAGGATGATCTTGATCATGTAGGGCAGCTCAGAAGATCTAAACATGAGGCACAAATTGGAGAAGACAACCATCTAGCTACTGCTATGGACCCATAGTCCAGGGATGAACTACTCACGCATCACTTCGGAGGCTGGAATGACGATGTAGATGCCTCCGACGATGATTTTACCCTCTGGCAGAGTGCCGGGAAGAGCTTCAGAACCCTCCCGAGCTAGGGTCTTCAATGGCGGCCACGACGGAACTTTTCGTGAATGGAGGCTCGGGTGTTTATCGTGAATAAATAAGCGGAAGGGCGAGGTCGGTGGAGGCCAGGGGCGCCCACACCACCCCTTGGCGCGGGCCTAGGCCTGGCCGCGCCAAGGCATGGCATGGCCGCCCTGTGGCTCCTCTTCGACCCCCCTCTGGACTCTGTCTTCGTTACGGAAAAATATTGACTTCTGCTTTTGTTTCGTCCAAGTTCGAGAATATTTCTGTACAATTTTTCTGAAATACAAAACAACAGAAAACAGGAAACTGGCATTGTGGCTTCCTGTTAATAGGTTAGTGCCAGAAAATATATAAAAGTGCAACGAAGTGTGAGCAAAACATATGGGAATTGGTGTAAAACAAGCATGGAGCATCAAAAATTATAGATATGTTTGCGACGTATCATGCACCAAAACATCACAATAGCGACGGGTGAAGAATAGTAGTGAATCATGCTTGAGATATAGCTAGTAGATTGCATTGTGTCTCACCTGTTTACACAGAAATAGGGAAGTGAATCAATACCATGGTTAAAGCAAATGGATCAATTACGCTTTCTTTTGAAGGAGATATGCCCTAGAGGCAATAATAAAGTGGTTATTATTTATATCTTTATGTTTATGATAAATGTTTATATATCATGCT